>NC_088397.1:19233764-19516264 GCF_034236695.1 Oncorhynchus nerka | reverse complement strand
GCAGGATGTTTATAACTAGATAGGTATAACAGGCATGATGTGTATAACTAGCTAGGTATAACAGGCATGATGTTTATAACTAGCTAGGTATAACAGGCATGATGTATATAACTGGCTAGGTATAACAGACATGATGTATATAACTGGTTAGGTATAACAGGCATGATGTATATAACTGGTTAGGTATAACAGGCATGATGTTTATAACTGGCCAGGTATAACAGGCATGATGTATATAACTAGCTAGGTATAACAGGCATGATGTATATAACTGGCTAGGTATAACAGGCATGATGTATATAACTAGCTAGATATAACAGGCATGATGTATATAACTAGCTAGGTATAACAGGCAAGATGTATATAACTATATAGGTATAACAGGCAGGATCTTTATAACTAGCTAGGTATAACAGGCATGATGTATATAACTAGCTAGGTATAACAGGCAGGATCTTTATAACTAGCTAGGTATAACAGGAATGATGTATATAACTAGCTAGGTATAACAGGCAGGATGTTTATAACTAGCTAGGTATAACAGGCAGGATGTTTATAACTAGCTAGGTATAACAGGCATGATGTATATAACTGGTTAGGTATAACAGGCATGATGTATATAACTGGTTAGGTATAACAGGCATGATGTATAAAACTGGTTAGGTATAACAGACATGATGTATATAACTGGCTAGGTATAACATACATGGTGTATATAACTGGTTAGGTATAACAGGCATGATGTATATAACTGGCTAGGTATAACAGGCAGGATGTATATAACTGGCTAGGTATAACAGGCATGATGTATATAACTGGCTAGGTATAACAGGCAGGATGTATATAACTGGTTAGGTATAACAGACATGATGTATATAACTGGCTAGGTATAAGAGGCAGGATGTATATAACTGGCTAGGTATAACAGACATGATGTTTATAACTAGCTAGGTATAACAGGCATTAGGTATATAACTAGCTAGGTATAACAGGCATTATGTTAATAACTAGTTAGATATAACAGGCAGGATGTATATAACTGGCTAGGTATAACAGGCATGATGTATATAACTGGCTAGGTATAACAGGCATGATGTATATAACTAGCTAGGTATAACAGGCAGGATGTTTATAACTAGCTAGGTATAACAGGCAGGATGTTTATAACTAGCTAGGTATAACGGGCATGGTGTATATAACTGGCTAGGTATAACAGGCATGATGTATATAACTGGCTAGGTATAACAGGCTGGATGTATATAACTGGCTAGGTATAACAGGCAGGATGTATATAACTGGCTAGGTATAACAGGCAGGATGTATATAACTGGCTAGGTATAACAGGCATGATATATATAACTGTCTAGGTATAACAGGCAGGATGTTTATAACTAGCTAGGTATAACAGGCATGATGTATATAACTGGCTAGGTATAACAGGTAGGATGTATATAACTGGCTAGGTATAACACGCAGGATGTTTATAACTAGCTAGGTATAACAGGCAGGATGTATATAACTAGCTAGGTATAACAGGCATGATGTATATAACTAGATAGGTATAACAAGCATGATGTATATAACTAGATAGGTATAACAGGCAGGATGTATATAATTAGCTAGGTATAACAGGCATGATGTTTATAACTGGTTAGGTATAACAGGCATGATGTTTATAACTGGTTAGGTATAACAGGCATGATGTATATAACTAGATAGGTATAACAGGCATGATGTTTATAACTAGCTAGGTATAACAGGCATGATGTATATAACTAGATAGGTATAACAGGCATGATGTTTATAACTGGTTAGGTATAACAGGCATTATGTTTATAACTAGCTAGGTATAACAGGCATGATGTATATAACTGGCTAGGTATATCAGGCATGATGTATATAACTAGCTAGGTATAACAGGCAGGATGTTTATAACTGGTTAGGTATAACAGGCAGGATGTATATAACTGGCTAGGTATAACAGACATGATGTTTATAACTAGCTAGGTATAACAGGCATGATGTATATAACTGGCTAGGTATAACAGGCAGGATGTATATAACTGGCTAGGTATAACAGGCATGATGTATATAACTGGCTAGGTATAACAGGCATCATGTATATAACTACCTAGGTATAACAGGCAGGATGTATATAACTGGCTAGGTATAACAGACATGATGTTTATAACTAGCTAGGTATAACAGGCATGATGTATATAACTGGCTAGGTATAACAGGCAGGATGTATATAACTGGCTAGGTATAACAGGCATGATGTATATAACTGGCTAGGTATAACAGGCATGATGTATATAACTGGTTAGGTATAACAGGCATGATGTATATAACTGGCTAGGTATAACAGGCATGATGTATATAACTGGCTAGGTATAACAGGCATGATGTATATAACTAGATAGGTATAACGGGCAGGATGTATATAATTAGCTAGGTATAACAGGCATGATGTTTATAACTGGTTAGGTATAACAGGCATTATGTTAATAACTAGTTAGGTATAACAGGCATGATGTTTATAACTAGCTAGGTATAACAGGCAGGATGTTTATAACTGGTTAGGTATAACAGGCATGATGTATATAACTAGCTAGGTATAACAGGCATGATGTTTATAACTAGATAGGTATAACAGGCATGATGTATATAACTAGATAGGTATAACAGGCATGATGTATATAACTGGCTAGGTATAACAGGCATGATGTATATAACTGGTTAGGTATAACAGGCATGATGTATATAACTGGCTAGGTATAACAGGCATGATGTATATAACTGGCTAGGTATAACAGGCATGATGTATATAACTAGATAGGTATAACAGGCAGGATGTATATAATTAGCTAGGTATAACAGGCATGATGTTTATAACTGGTTAGGTATAACAGGCATTATGTTAATAACTAGTTAGGTATAACAGGTATGATGTATATAACTGGCTAGGTATAACAGGCATGATGTTTATAACTGGTTAGGTATAACAGGCAGGATGTTTATAACTGGCTAGGTATAACAGGCATGATGTATATAACTGGCTAGGTATAACAGGCTGGATTTATATAACTGGCTAGGTATAACAGGCAGGATGTATATAACTGGCTAGGTATAACAGACATGATGTTTATAACTAGCTAGGTATAACAGGCATGATGTATATAACTGGCTAGGTATAACAGGCAGGATGTATATAACTGGCTAGGTATAACAGGCATGACGTATATAACTGGCTAGGTATAACAGGCATGATGTATATAACTGGCTAGGTATAACAGGCATGATGTATATAACTAGCTAGGTATAACAGGCATGATGTATATAACTAGCTAGGTATAACAGACATGATGTATATAACTAGCTAGGTATAACAGGCATGATGTATATAACTGGCTAGGTATAAGAGGCAGGATGTATATAACTGGCTAGGTATAACAGACATGATGTTTATAACTAGCTAGGTATAACAGGCATGACGTATATAACTGGCTAGGTATAACAGGCATGACGTATTTAACTGGCTAGGTATAACAGGCATGATGTATATAACTGGCTAGGTATAACAGGCATGATGTATATAACTAGCTAGGTATAACAGGCAGGATGTATATAACTGGCTAGGTATAACAGACATGATGTTTATAACTAGCTAGGTATAACAGGCATGATGTATATAACTGGCTAGGTATAACAGGCAGGATGTATATAACTGGCTAGGTATAACAGGCATGATGTATATAACTGGCTAGGTATAACAGGCATGATGTATATAACTAGCTAGGTATAACAGGCAGGATGTATATAACTGGCTAGGTATAACAGGCATGATGTATATAACTGGCTAGGTATAACAGGCATGATGTATATAACTAGCTAGGTATAACAGGCAGGATGTATATAACTGGCTAGGTATAACAGGCATGATGTATATAACTAGCTAGATATAACAGGCAGGATGTATATAACTGGCTAGGTATAACAGGCATGATGTATATAACTGGCTAGGTATAACAGGCATGATGTATATAACTAGCTAGGTATAACAGGCAGGATGTTTATAACTAGCTAGGTATAACAGGCAGGATGTTTATAACTAGCTAGGTATAACGGGCATGATGTATATAACTGGCTAGGTATAACAGGCATGATGTATATAACTGGCTAGGTATAACAGGCTGGATGTATATAACTGGCTAGGTATAACAGGCAGGATGTATATAACTGGCTAGGTATAACAGGCAGGATGTATATAACTGGCTAGCTATAACAGGCATGATGTATATAACTGGCTAGGTATAACAGGCAGGATGTTTATAACTAGCTAGGTATAACAGGCATGATGTATATAACTGGCTAAGTATAACAGGCAGGATGTATATAACTGGCTAGGTATAACAGGCAGGATGTTTATAACTAGCTAGGTATAACAGGCAGGATGTATATAACTGGCTAGGTATAACAGACATGATGTAGATAACTAGCTAGGTATAACAGGCATGATGTATATAACTAGATAGGTATAACAGGCATGATGTATATAACTAGATAGGTATAACAGGCAGGATGTATATAATTAGCTAGGTATAACAGGCATGATGTTTATAACTGGTTAGGTATAACAGGCATGATGTTTATAACTGGTTAGGTATAACAGGCATTATGTTTATAACTAGTTAGGTATAACAGGCATGATGTATATAACTGGCTAGGTATAACAGGCATGATGTATATAACTAGCTAGGTATAACAGGCAGGATGTTTATAACTGGTTAGGTATAACAGGCATGATGTATATAACTAGCTAGGTATAACAGGCAGGATGTTTATAACTGGTTAGGTATAACAGACATGATGTATATAACTGGTTAGGTATAACAGGCATGATGTATATAACTGGTTAGGTATAACAGGCATGATGTTTATAACTGGCCAGGTATAACAGGCATGATGTATATAACTAGCTAGGTATAACAGGCATGATGTATATAACTGGCTAGGTATAACAGGCATGATGTATATAACTAGCTAGATATAACAGGCATGATGTATATAACTAGCTAGGTATAACAGGCAAGATGTATATAACTATATAGGTATAACAGGCAGGATCTTTATAACTAGCTAGGTATAACAGGCATGATGTATATAACTAGCTAGGTATAACAGGCAGGATCTTTATAACTAGCTAGGTATAACAGGAATGATGTATATAACTAGCTAGGTATAACAGGCAGGATGTTTATAACTAGCTAGGTATAACAGGCAGGATGTTTATAACTAGCTAGGTATAACAGGCATGATGTATATAACTGGTTAGGTATAACAGGCATGATGTATATAACTGGTTAGGTATAACAGGCATGATGTATAAAACTGGTTAGGTATAACAGACATGATGTATATAACTGGCTAGGTATAACATACATGGTGTATATAACTGGTTAGGTATAACAGGCATGATGTATATAACTGGCTAGGTATAACAGGCAGGATGTATATAACTGGCTAGGTATAACAGGCATGATGTATATAACTGGCTAGGTATAACAGGCAGGATGTATATAACTGGTTAGGTATAACAGACATGATGTATATAACTGGCTAGGTATAAGAGGCAGGATGTATATAACTGGCTAGGTATAACAGACATGATGTTTATAACTAGCTAGGTATAACAGGCATTAGGTATATAACTAGCTAGGTATAACAGGCATTATGTTAATAACTAGTTAGATATAACAGGCAGGATGTATATAACTGGCTAGGTATAACAGGCATGATGTATATAACTGGCTAGGTATAACAGGCATGATGTATATAACTAGCTAGGTATAACAGGCAGGATGTTTATAACTAGCTAGGTATAACAGGCAGGATGTTTATAACTAGCTAGGTATAACGGGCATGGTGTATATAACTGGCTAGGTATAACAGGCATGATGTATATAACTGGCTAGGTATAACAGGCTGGATGTATATAACTGGCTAGGTATAACAGGCAGGATGTATATAACTGGCTAGGTATAACAGGCAGGATGTATATAACTGGCTAGGTATAACAGGCATGATATATATAACTGTCTAGGTATAACAGGCAGGATGTTTATAACTAGCTAGGTATAACAGGCATGATGTATATAACTGGCTAGGTATAACAGGTAGGATGTATATAACTGGCTAGGTATAACACGCAGGATGTTTATAACTAGCTAGGTATAACAGGCAGGATGTATATAACTAGCTAGGTATAACAGGCATGATGTATATAACTAGATAGGTATAACAAGCATGATGTATATAACTAGATAGGTATAACAGGCAGGATGTATATAATTAGCTAGGTATAACAGGCATGATGTTTATAACTGGTTAGGTATAACAGGCATGATGTTTATAACTGGTTAGGTATAACAGGCATGATGTATATAACTAGATAGGTATAACAGGCATGATGTTTATAACTAGCTAGGTATAACAGGCATGATGTATATAACTAGATAGGTATAACAGGCATGATGTTTATAACTGGTTAGGTATAACAGGCATTATGTTTATAACTAGCTAGGTATAACAGGCATGATGTATATAACTGGCTAGGTATATCAGGCATGATGTATATAACTAGCTAGGTATAACAGGCAGGATGTTTATAACTGGTTAGGTATAACAGGCAGGATGTATATAACTGGCTAGGTATAACAGACATGATGTTTATAACTAGCTAGGTATAACAGGCATGATGTATATAACTGGCTAGGTATAACAGGCAGGATGTATATAACTGGCTAGGTATAACAGGCATGATGTATATAACTGGCTAGGTATAACAGGCATGATGTATATAACTACCTAGGTATAACAGGCAGGATGTATATAACTGGCTAGGTATAACAGACATGATGTTTATAACTAGCTAGGTATAACAGGCATGATGTATATAACTGGCTAGGTATAACAGGCAGGATGTATATAACTGGCTAGGTATAACAGGCATGATGTATATAACTGGCTAGGTATAACAGGCATGATGTATATAACTGGTTAGGTATAACAGGCATGATGTATATAACTGGCTAGGTATAACAGGCATGATGTATATAACTGGCTAGGTATAACAGGCATGATGTATATAACTAGATAGGTATAACGGGCAGGATGTATATAATTAGCTAGGTATAACAGGCATGATGTTTATAACTGGTTAGGTATAACAGGCATTATGTTAATAACTAGTTAGGTATAACAGGCATGATGTTTATAACTAGCTAGGTATAACAGGCAGGATGTTTATAACTGGTTAGGTATAACAGGCATGATGTATATAACTAGCTAGGTATAACAGGCATGATGTTTATAACTAGATAGGTATAACAGGCATGATGTATATAACTAGATAGGTATAACAGGCATGATGTATATAACTGGCTAGGTATAACAGGCATGATGTATATAACTGGTTAGGTATAACAGGCATGATGTATATAACTGGCTAGGTATAACAGGCATGATGTATATAACTGGCTAGGTATAACAGGCATGATGTATATAACTAGATAGGTATAACAGGCAGGATGTATATAATTAGCTAGGTATAACAGGCATGATGTTTATAACTGGTTAGGTATAACAGGCATTATGTTAATAACTAGTTAGGTATAACAGGTATGATGTATATAACTGGCTAGGTATAACAGGCATGATGTTTATAACTGGTTAGGTATAACAGGCAGGATGTTTATAACTGGCTAGGTATAACAGGCATGATGTATATAACTGGCTAGGTACAACAGGCTGGATTTATATAACTGGCTAGGTATAACAGGCAGGATGTATATAACTGGCTAGGTATAACAGACATGATGTTTATAACTAGCTAGGTATAACAGGCATGATGTATATAACTGGCTAGGTATAACAGGCAGGATGTATATAACTGGCTAGGTATAACAGGCATGACGTATATAACTGGCTAGGTATAACAGGCATGATGTATATAACTGGCTAGGTATAACAGGCATGATGTATATAACTAGCTAGGTATAACAGGCATGATGTATATAACTAGCTAGGTATAACAGACATGATGTATATAACTAGCTAGGTATAACAGGCATGATGTATATAACTGGCTAGGTATAAGAGGCAGGATGTATATAACTGGCTAGGTATAACAGACATGATGTTTATAACTAGCTAGGTATAACAGGCATGACGTATATAACTGGCTAGGTATAACAGGCATGACGTATTTAACTGGCTAGGTATAACAGGCATGATGTATATAACTGGCTAGGTATAACAGGCATGATGTATATAACTAGCTAGGTATAACAGGCAGGATGTATATAACTGGCTAGGTATAACAGACATGATGTTTATAACTAGCTAGGTATAACAGGCATGATGTATATAACTGGCTAGGTATAACAGGCAGGATGTATATAACTGGCTAGGTATAACAGGCATGATGTATATAACTGGCTAGGTATAACAGGCATGATGTATATAACTAGCTAGGTATAACAGGCAGGATGTATATAACTGGCTAGGTATAACAGGCATGATGTATATAACTGGCTAGGTATAACAGGCATGATGTATATAACTAGCTAGGTATAACAGGCAGGATGTATATAACTGGCTAGGTATAACAGGCATGATGTATATAACTAGCTAGATATAACAGGCAGGATGTATATAACTGGCTAGGTATAACAGGCATGATGTATATAACTGGCTAGGTATAACAGGCATGATGTATATAACTAGCTAGGTATAACAGGCAGGATGTTTATAACTAGCTAGGTATAACAGGCAGGATGTTTATAACTAGCTAGGTATAACGGGCATGATGTATATAACTGGCTAGGTATAACAGGCATGATGTATATAACTGGCTAGGTATAACAGGCTGGATGTATATAACTGGCTAGGTATAACAGGCAGGATGTATATAACTGGCTAGGTATAACAGGCAGGATGTATATAACTGGCTAGCTATAACAGGCATGATGTATATAACTGGCTAGGTATAACAGGCAGGATGTTTATAACTAGCTAGGTATAACAGGCATGATGTATATAACTGGCTAAGTATAACAGGCAGGATGTATATAACTGGCTAGGTATAACAGGCAGGATGTTTATAACTAGCTAGGTATAACAGGCAGGATGTATATAACTGGCTAGGTATAACAGACATGATGTAGATAACTAGCTAGGTATAACAGGCATGATGTATATAACTAGATAGGTATAACAGGCATGATGTATATAACTAGATAGGTATAACAGGCAGGATGTATATAATTAGCTAGGTATAACAGGCATGATGTTTATAACTGGTTAGGTATAACAGGCATGATGTTTATAACTGGTTAGGTATAACAGGCATTATGTTTATAACTAGTTAGGTATAACAGGCATGATGTATATAACTGGCTAGGTATAACAGGCATGATGTATATAACTAGCTAGGTATAACAGGCAGGATGTTTATAACTGGTTAGGTATAACAGGCATGATGTATATAACTAGCTAGGTATAACAGGCAGGATGTTTATAACTGGTTAGGTATAACAGGCATGATGTATATAACTGGTTAGGTATAACAGGCATTATGTTTATAATTAGCTAGGTATAACAGGCATGATGTTTATAACTAGATAGGTATAACAGGCATGATGTTTATAACTAGCTAGGTATAACAGGCATGATGTATATAACTAGCTAGGTATAACAGGCAGGATGTATATAACTGGCTAGGTATAACAGGCATGATGTATATAACTGGCTAGGTATAACAGGCATGATGTATATAACTGGTTAGGTATAACAGGCATGATGTATATAACTGGCTAGGTATAACAGGCATGATGTATATAACTGGCTAGGTATAACAGGCATGATGTATATAACTAGATAGGTATAACAGGCAGGATGTATATAATTAGCTAGGTATAACAGGCATGATGTTTATAACTGGTTAGGTATAACAGGCATTATGTTAATAACTAGTTAGGTATAACAGGCATGATGTATATAACTGGCTAGGTATAACAGGCATGATGTATATAACTAGCTAGGTATAACAGGCATGATGTATATAACTGGCTAGGTATAACAGGCAGGATGTATATAACTGGCTAGGTATAACAGGCATGACGTATATAACTGGCTAGGTATAACAGGCATGATGTATATAACTGGCTAGGTATAACAGGCATGATGTATATAACTAGCTAGGTATAACAGGCATGATGTATATAACTAGCTAGGTATAACAGACATGATGTATATAACTAGCTAGGTATAACAGGCAGGATGTTTATAACTAGCTAGGTATAACAGGCATGATGTATATGACTGGCTAGGTATAACAGGCATGATGTATATAACTGGCTAGGTATAACAGGCTGGATGTATATAACTGGCTAGGTATAACAGGCAGGATGTATATAACTAGCTAGGTATAACAGGCAGGATGTTTATAACTGGTTAGGTATAACAGGCATGATGTATATAACTAGCTAGGTATAACAGGCATGATGTATATAACTGGCTAGGTATAACAGGCATGATGTATATAACTGGCTAGGTATAACAGGCTGGATGTATATAACTGGCTAGGTATAACAGGCAGGATGTATATAACTGGCTAGGTATAACAGGCAGGATGTATATAACTGGCTAGGTATAACAGGCATGATGTATATAACTGGCTAGGTATAACAGGCAGGATGTTTATAACTAGCTAGGTATAACAGGCATGATGTATATAACTAGCTAGGTATAACAGGCATGATGTATATAACTGGCTAGGTATAACAGGCATGATGTATATAACTGGCTAGGTATAACAGACATGATGTTTATAACTAGCTAGGTATAACAGGCATGACGTATATAACTGGCTAGGTATAACAGGCATGACGTATTTAACTGGCTAGGTATAACAGGCATGATGTATATAACTGGCTAGGTATAACAGGCATGATGTATATAACTAGCTAGGTATAACAGGCAGGATGTATATAACTGGCTAGGTATAACAGACATGATGTTTATAACTAGCTAGGTATAACAGGCATGATGTATATAACTGGCTAGGTATAACAGGCAGGATGTATATAACTGGCTAGGTATAACAGGCATGATGTATATAACTGGCTAGGTATAACAGGCATGATGTATATAACTAGCTAGGTATAACAGGCAGGATGTATATAACTGGCTAGGTATAACAGGCATGATGTATATAACTGGCTAGGTATAACAGGCATGATGTATATAACTAGCTAGGTATAACAGGCAGGATGTATATAACTGGCTAGGTATAACAGGCATGATGTATATAACTAGCTAGATATAACAGGCAGGATGTATATAACTGGCTAGGTATAACAGGCATGATGTATATAACTGGCTAGGTATAACAGGCATGATGTATATAACTAGCTAGGTATAACAGGCAGGATGTTTATAACTAGCTAGGTATAACAGGCAGGATGTTTATAACTAGCTAGGTATAACGGGCATGATGTATATAACTGGCTAGGTATAACAGGCATGATGTATATAACTGGCTAGGTATAACAGGCTGGATGTATATAACTGGCTAGGTATAACAGGCAGGATGTATATAACTGGCTAGGTATAACAGGCAGGATGTATATAACTGGCTAGGTATAACAGGCATGATGTATATAACTGGCTAGGTATAACAGGCAGGATGTTTATAACTAGCTAGGTATAACAGGCATGATGTATATAACTGGCTAAGTATAACAGGCAGGATGTATATAACTGGCTAGGTATAACAGGCAGGATGTTTATAACTAGCTAGGTATAACAGGCAGGATGTATATAACTGGCTAGGTATAACAGACATGATGTAGATAACTAGCTAGGTATAACAGGCATGATGTATATAACTAGATAGGTATAACAGGCATGATGTATAAAACTAGATAGGTATAACAGGCAGGATGTATATAATTAGCTAGGTATAACAGGCATGATGTTTATAACTGGTTAGGTATAACAGGCATGATGTTTATACCTGGTTAGGTATAACAGGCATTATGTTTATAACTAGTTAGGTATAACAGGCATGATGTATATAACTGGCTAGGTATAACAGGCATGATGTATATAACTAGCTAGGTATAACAGGCAGGATGTTTATAACTGGTTAGGTATAACAGGCATGATGTATATAACTAGCTAGGTATAACAGGCAGGATGTTTATAACTGGTTAGGTATAACAGGCATGATGTATATAACTGGTTAGGTATAACAGGCATTATGTTTATAATTAGCTAGGTATAACAGGCATCATGTTTATAACTAGATAGGTATAACAGGCATGATGTTTATAACTAGCTAGGTATAACAGGCATGATGTATATAACTAGCTAGGTATAACAGGCAGGATGTATATAACTGGCTAGGTATAACAGGCATGATGTATATAACTGGCTAGGTATAACAGGCATGATGTATATAACTGGTTAGGTATAACAGGCATGATGTATATAACTGGCTAGGTATAACAGGCATGATGTATATAACTGGCTAGGTATAACAGGCATGATGTATATAACTAGATAGGTATAACAGGCAGGATGTATATAATTAGCTAGGTATAACAGGCATGATGTTTATAACTGGTTAGGTATAACAGGCATTATGTTAATAACTAGTTAGGTATAACAGGCATGATGTATATAACTGGCTAGGTATAACAGGCATGATGTATATAACTAACTAGGTATAACAGGCATGATGTATATAACTGGCTAGGTATAACAGGCAGGATGTATATAACTGGCTAGGTATAACAGGCATGACGTATATAACTGGCTAGGTATAACAGGCATGATGTATATAACTGGCTAGGTATAACAGGCATGATGTATATAACTAGCTAGGTATAACAGGCATGATGTATATAACTAGCTAGGTATAACAGACATGATGTATATAACTAGCTAGGTATAACAGGCAGGATGTTTATAACTAGCTAGGTATAACAGGCATGATGTATATAACTGGCTAGGTATAACAGGCATGATGTATATAACTGGCTAGGTATAACAGGCTGGATGTATATAACTGGCTAGGTATAACAGGCAGGATGTATATAACTAGCTAGGTATAACAGGCAGGATGTTTATAACTGGTTAGGTATAACAGGCATGATGTATATAACTAGCTAGGTATAACAGGCATGATGTATATAACTGGCTAGGTATAACAGGCATGATGTATATAACTGGCTAGGTATAACAGGCTGGATGTATATAACTGGCTAGGTATAACAGGCAGGATGTATATAACTGGCTAGGTATAACAGGCAGGATGTATGTAACTGGCTAGGTATAACAGGCATGATGTATATAACTGGCTAGGTATAACAGGCAGGATGTTTATAACTAGCTAGGTATAACAGGCATGATGTATATAACTGGCTAGGTATAACAGGCAGGATGTATATAACTAGCTAGGTATAACAGGCAGGATGTATATAACTGGCTAGGTATAACAGACATGATGTTTATAACTAGCTAGGTATAACAGGCATGATGTATATAACTGGCTAGGTATAACAGGCAGGATGTATATAACTGGCTAGGTATAACAGGCATGACGTATATAACTGGCTAGGTATAACAGGCATGATGTATATAACTGGCTAGGTATAACAGGCATGATGTATATAACTAGCTAGGTATAACAGGCATGATGTATATAACTAGCTAGGTATAACAGACATGATGTATATAACTAGCTAGGTATAACAGGCATGATGTATATAACTGGCTAGGTATAAGAGGCAGGATGTATATAACTGGCTAGGTATAACAGACATGATGTTTATAACTAGCTAGGTATAACAGGCATTATGTATATAACTAGCTAGATATAACAGGCATGATGTATATAACTGGCTAGGTATAACAGGCATTATGTATATAACTGGCTAGGTATAACAGACATGATGTTTATAACTAGCTAGGTATAACAGGCATGACGTATATAACTGGCTAGGTATAACAGGCATGACGTATTTAACTGGCTAGGTATAACAGGCATGATGTATATAACTGGCTAGGTATAACAGGCATGATGTATATAACTAGCTAGGTATAACAGGCAGGATGTATATAACTGGCTAGGTATAACAGACATGATGTTTATAACTAGCTAGGTATAACAGGCATGATGTATATAACTGGCTAGGTATAACAGGCAGGATGTATATAACTGGCTAGGTATAACAGGCATGATGTATATAACTGGCTAGGTATAACAGGCATGATGTATATAACTAGCTAGGTATAACAGGCAGGATGTATATAACTGGCTAGGTATAACAGGCATGATGTATATAACTGGCTAGGTATAACAGGCATGATGTATATAACTAGCTAGGTATAACAGGCAGGATGTATATAACTGGCTAGGTATAACAGGCATGATGTATATAACTAGCTAGATATAACAGGCAGGATGTATATAACTGGCTAGGTATAACAGGCATGATGTATATAACTAGCTAGGTATAACAGACATGATGTATATAACTAGCTAGGTATAACAGGCAGGATGTTTATAACTAGCTAGGTATAACAGGCATGATGTATATAACTGGCTAGGTATAACAGGCATGATGTATATAACTGGCTAGGTATAACAGGCTGGATGTATATAACTGGCTAGGTATAACAGGCAGGATGTATATAACTAGCTAGGTATAACAGGCAGGATGTTTATAACTGGTTAGGTATAACAGGCATGATGTATATAACTAGCTAGGTATAACAGGCATGATGTATATAACTGGCTAGGTATAACAGGCATGATGTATATAACTGGCTAGGTATAACAGGCTGGATGTATATAACTGGCTAGGTATAACAGGCAGGATGTATATAACTGGCTAGGTATAACAGGCAGGATGTATATAACTGGCTAGGTATAACAGGCATGATGTATATAACTGGCTAGGTATAACAGGCAGGATGTTTATAACTAGCTAGGTATAACAGGCATGATGTATATAACTGGCTAGGTATAACAGGCATGATGTATATAACTGGTTAGGTATAACAGGCATGATGTATATAACTGGCTAGGTATAACAGGCATGATGTATATAACTGGCTAGGTATAACAGGCAGGATGTTTATAACTAGCTAGGTATAACAGGCATGATGTATATAACTGGCTAGGTATAACAGGTATTATGTATATAACTAGCTAGGTATAACAGGCATGATGTATATAACTGGCTAGGTATAACAGGCATGATGTATATAACTGGCTAGGTATAACAGGCATGATGTATATAACTAGCTAGGTATAACAGGCATGATGTATATAACTGGCTAGGTATAACAGGCATGATGTATATAACTAGCTAGGTATAACAGGCAGGATGTTTATAACTGGTTAGGTATAACAGGCATGATGTATATAACTGGTTAGGTATAACAGGCATTATGTTTATAATTAGCTAGGTATAACAGGCATGATGTATATAACTAGATAGGTATAACAGGCATGATGTTTATAACTAGCTAGGTATAACAGGCATGATGTTTATAACTAGATAGGTATAACAGGCATGATGTATATAACTAGATAGGTATAACAGGCATGATGTATATAACTAGCTAGGTATAACAGGCATGATGTTTATAACTGGTTAGGTATAACAGGCATGATGTTTATAACTGGTTAGGTATAACAGGCATTATGTTTATAACTAGTTAGGTATAACAGGCATGATGTATATAACTGGCTAGGTATAACAGGCATGATGTATATAACTAGCTAGGTATAACAGGCAGGATGTTTATAACTGGTTAGGTATAACAGGCATGATGTATATAACTGGTTAGGTATAACAGGCATGATGTATATAACTGACTAGGTATAACAGGCATGATGTATATAACTGGCTAGGTATAACAGGCATAATGTATATAACTGGTTAGGTATAACAGGCATGATGTATATAACTGGCTAGGTATAACAGGCATGATGTATATAACTGGCTAGGTATAACAGGCATAATGTATATAACTGGTTAGGTATAACAGGCATGATGTATATAACTGGCTAGGTATAACAGGCATGATGTATATAACTGGCTAGGTATAACAGGCAGGATGTTTATAACTAGCTAGGTATAACAGGCATGATGTTTATAACTAGCTAGGTATAACAGGCATGATGTATATAACTGGCTAGGTATAACAGGCATGATGTATATAACTGGCTAGGTATAACAGGCATAATGTATATAACTGGTTAGGTATAACAGGCATGATGTATATAACTGGCTAGGTATAACAGGCATGATGTATATAACTGGCTAGGTATAACAGGCAGGATGTTTATAACTAGCTAGGTATAACAGGCATGATGTTTATAACTAGCTAGGTATAACAGGCATGATGTATATAACTGGCTAGGTATAACAGGCATGATGTATATAACTAGATAGGTATAACAGGCATGATGTTTATAACTAGTTAGGTATAACAGGCAGGATGTATATAACTAGCTAGGTATAACAGGCATGATGTATATAACTAGATAGGTATAACAGGCATGATGTTTATAACTAGTTAGGTATAACAGGCAGGATGTATATAACTAGCTAGGTATAACAGGCATGATGTATATAACTAGATAGGTATAACAGGCATGATGTTTATAACTAGCTAGGTATAACAGGCAGGATGTATATAACTAGCTAGGTATAACAGGCATGATGTATATAACTAGCTAGGTATAACAGGCAGGATGTTTATCACTAGTTAGGTATAACAGGCATGATGTTTATAACTGGTTAGGTATAACAGCCATGATGTAAATAATTAGCTAGGTATAACAGGCATGATGTTTATAACTAGATAGGTATAACAGGCATGATGTTTATAACTACCTAGGTATAACAGGCAGGATGTATATAACTAGCTAGGTATAACAGGCATGATGTTTATAACTAGTTAGGTATAACAGGCAGGATGTATATAACTAGCTAGGTATAACAGGCAGGATGTATATAACTAGCTAGGTATAACAGGCAGGATGTTTATAACTAGTTAGGTATAACAGGCATGATGTATATAACTAGCTAGGTATAACAGGCAGGATGTATATAACTAGCTAGGTATAACAGGCAGGATGTTTATAACTAGTTAGGTATAACAGGCATGATGTTTATAACTGGTTAGGTATAACAGGCATGATGTAAATAATTAGCAAGGTATAACAGGCATGATGTTTATAACTAGTTAGGTATAACAGGCATGATGTTTAGAACTAGTTAGGTATAACAGGCATGATGTTTATAACTGGTTAGGTATAACAGGCATGATGTATATAATTAGCTAGGTATAACAGGCAGGATGTTTATAACTAGCTAGGTATAACAGGCATGATGTTTATAACTAGCTAGGTATAACAGGCATGATGTTTATAACTAGATAGGTATAACAGGCATGATGTATATAACTAGATAGGTATAACAGGCATGATGTATATAACTAGCTAGGTATAACAGGCATGATGTTTATAACTGGTTAGGTATAACAGGCATGATGTTTATAACTGGTTAGGTATAACAGGCATTATGTTTATAATTAGCTAGGTATAACAGGCATGATGTATATAACTAGATAGGTATAACAGGCATGATGTATATAATTAGCTAGGTATAACAGGCATGATGTATATAACTAGATAGGTATAACAGGCATGATGTATATAACTAGCTAGGTATAACAGGCATGATGTTTATAACTGGTTAGGTATAACAGGCATGATGTATATAACTAGTTAGGTATAACAGGTATGATGTTTATAATTAGCTAGGTATAAAATGCATGATGTATATAACTAGATAGGTATAACAGGCAGGATGTTTATAACTAGATAGGTATAACAGGCATGATGTTTATAATTAGCTAGGTATGACAGGCATGATGTATTTAACTAGATAGGTATAACAGGCATGATGTTTATAACTGGTTAGGTATAACAGGCATGATGTATATAACTGGCTAGGTATAACAGGCATGATGTATATAACTAGATAGGTGTAACAGGCATGATGTATATAACTACCTAGGTATAACAGGCATGATGTATATAAATGGCTAGGTATAACAGGCATGATGTATATAACTGGCTAGGTATAACAGGCATGATGTATATAATTAGCTAGGTATAACAGGCAGGATGTATATAACTGGCTAGGTATAACAGGCATGATGTATATAACTAGCTAGGTATAACAGGCATGATGTTTATAACTGGTTAGGTATAACAGGCAGGATGTTTATAACTGGCTAGGTATAACAGGCATGATGTATATAACTGGATAGGTATAACAGGTATATTGTATATAACTGGTTAGGTATAACAGGCATGATGTATATAATTAGCTAGGTATAACAGGCATGATGTATATAACTAGCTAGGTATAACAGGCATGATGTTTATAACTGGTTAGGTATAACAGGCAGGATGTTTATAACTGGTTAGGTATAACAGGCATGATGTTTATAACTAGCTAGGTATAACAGGCATGATGTATATAACTGGCTAGGTATAACAGGCATGATGTATATAACTGGCTAGGTATAACAGACATGATGTATATAACTGGTTAGGTATAACAGGCATGATGTATATAACTGGCTAGGTATAACAGGCATGATGTATATAACTGGCTAGGTATAACAGGCATGATGTATATAACTAGCTAGGTATAACAGGCATGATGTATATAACTAGCTAAGTATAACAGGCAGGATGTTTATATCTGGCTAGGTATAACAGACATATTGTATATAACTGGTTAGGTATAACAGGCATGATGTATATAACTAGCTAGGTATAACAGGCAGGATGTTTATAACTGGTTAGGTATAACAGGCATGATGTATATAACTGGTTAGGTATAACAGGCATGATGTATATAACTGGCTAGGTATAACAGGCATGATGTATATAACTGGCTAGGTATAACAGGCAGGATGTTTATAACTGGTTAGGTATAACAGGCATGATGTATATAACTGGTTAGGTATAACAGGCATGATGTATATAACTGGCTAGGTATAACAGGCATGATGTATATAACTGGTTAGGTATAACAGGCAAGATGTATATAACTGGCTAGGTATAACAGGCATGATGTATATAACTGGTTAGGTATAACAGGCATGATGTATATAACTGGTTAGGTATAACAGGCATGATGTATATAACTGGTTAGGTATAACAGGCATAATGTATATAACTGGCTAGGTATAACAGGCATGATGTATATAACTAGCTAGGTATAACAGGCAGGATTTGTATAACTGGTTAGGTATAACAGGCATGATGTATATAACTGGTTAGGTATAACAGGCATGATGTATATAACTGGCTAGGTATAACAGGCATGATGTATATAACTGGTTAGGTATAACAGGCATGATGTATATAACTGGCTAGGTATAACAGGCATGATGTATATAACTGGTTAGGTATAACAGGCATGATGCATATAACTGGCTAGGTATAACAGGCATGATGTTTATAACTAGCTAGGTATAACAGGCATGATGTATATAACTGGCAAGGTATAACAGGCATAATGTATATAACTGGTTAGGTATAACAGGCATGATGTATATAACTGGCTAGGTATAACAGGCATGATGTATATAACTGGTTAGGTATAACAGGCATGATGTATATAACTGGCTAGGTATAACAGGCATGATGTATATAACTGGTTAGGTATAACAGGCATGATGCATATAACTGGCTAGGTATAACAGGCATGATGTTTATAACTAGCTAGGTATAACAGGCATGATGTATATAACTGGCAAGGTATAACAGGCATAATGTATATAACTGGTTAGGTATAACAGGCATGATGTATATAACTGGCTAGGTATAACAGGCATGATGTATATAACTGGCTAGGTATAACAGGCATGATGTATATAACTGGCTAGGTATAACAGGCATAATGTATATAACTGGTTAGGTATAACAGGCATGATGTATATAACTGGCTAGGTATAACAGGCATGATGTATATAACTGGCTAGGTATAACAGGCAGGATGTTTATAACTAGCTAGGTATAACAGGCATGATGTATATAACTGGCTAGGTATAACAGGCATTATGTATATAACTAGCTAGGTATAACAGGCATGATGTATATAACTGGCTAGGTATACCAGGCATGATGTATATAACTGGCTAGGTATAACAGGCATGATGTATATAACTAGCTAGGTATAACAGGCATGATGTATATAACTGGCTAGGTATAACAGGCATGATGTTTATAACTAGCTAGGTATAACAGGCATGATGTATATAACTAGCTAGGTATAACAGGCATGATGTATATAACTGGCTAGGTATAACAGGCATGATGTATATAACTAGCTAGGTATAACAGGCATGATGTATATAACTGGCTAGGTATAACAGGCATGATGTATATAACTAGCTAGGTATAACAGGCATGATGTATATAACTAGCTAGGTATAACAGGCATGATGTATATAACTAGCTAGGTATAACAGGCATGATGTTTATAACTAGCTAGGTATAACAGGCATGATGTATATAACTGGCTAGGTATAACAGGCATGATGTATATAACTAGATAGGTATAACAGGCATGATGTTTATAACTAGTTAGGTATAACAGGCAGGATGTATATAACTAGCTAGGTATAACAGGCATGATGTATATAACTAGATAGGTATAACAGGCATGATGTTTATAACTAGTTAGGTATAACAGGCAGGATGTATATAACTAGCTAGGTATAACAGGCATGATGTATATAACTAGATAGGTATAACAGGCATGATGTTTATAACTAGCTAGGTATAACAGGCATGATGTTTATAACTGGTTAGGTATAACAGGCATGATGTAAATAATTAGCAAGGTATAACAGGCATGATGTTTATAACTAGTTAGGTATAACAGGCATGATGTTTAGAACTAGTTAGGTATAACAGGCATGATGTTTATAACTGGTTAGGTATAACAGGCATGATGTATATAATTAGCTAGGTATAACAGGCAGGATGTTTATAACTAGCTAGGTATAACAGGCATGATGTTTATAACTAGCTAGGTATAACAGGCATGATGTTTATAACTAGATAGGTATAACAGGCATGATGTATATAACTAGATAGGTATAACAGGCATGATGTATATAACTAGCTAGGTATAACAGGCATGATGTTTATAACTGGTTAGGTATAACAGGCATGATGTTTATAACTGGTTAGGTATAACAGGCATTATGTTTATAATTAGCTAGGTATAACAGGCATGATGTATATAACTAGATAGGTATAACAGGCATGATGTATATAATTAGCTAGGTATAACAGGCATGATGTATATAACTAGATAGGTATAACAGGCATGATGTATATAACTAGCTAGGTATAACAGGCATGATGTTTATAACTGGTTAGGTATAACAGGCATGATGTATATAACTAGTTAGGTATAACAGGCATGATGTTTATAATTAGCTAGGTATAAAATGCATGATGTATATAACTAGATAGGTATAACAGGCAGGATGTTTATAACTAGATAGGTATAACAGGCATGATGTTTATAATTAGCTAGGTATGACAGGCATGATGTATATAACTAGATAGGTATAACAGGCATGATGTTTATAACTGGTTAGGTATAACAGGCATGATGTATATAACTGGCTAGGTATAACAGGCATGATGTATATAACTAGATAGGTGTAACAGGCATGATGTATATAACTACCTAGGCATAACAGGCATGATGTATATAATTAGCTAGGTATAACAGGCAGGATGTATATAACTGGCTAGGTATAACAGGCATGATGTATATAACTAGCTAGGTATAACAGGCATGATGTTTATAACTGGTTAGGTATAACAGGCAGGATGTTTATAACTGGCTAGGTATAACAGGCATGATGTATATAACTGGATAGGTATAACAGGTATATTGTATATAACTGGTTAGGTATAACAGGCATGATGTATATAATTAGCTAGGTATAACAGGCATGATGTATATAACTAGCTAGGTATAACAGGCATGATGTTTATAACTGGTTAGGTATAACAGGCAGGATGTTTATAACTGGTTAGGTATAACAGGCATGATGTTTATAACTAGCTAGGTATAACAGGCATGATGTATATAACTGGCTAGGTATAACAGGCATGATGTATATAACTGGTTAGGTATAACAGGCATGATGTATATAACTGGCTAGGTATAACAGGCATGATGTATATAACTGGCTAGGTATAACAGGCATGATGTATATAACTAGCTAGGTATAACAGGCATGATGTATATAACTAGCTAGGTATAACAGGCAGGATGTTTATAACTGGCTAGGTATAACAGGCATATTGTATATAACTGGTTAGGTATAACAGGCATGATGTATATAACTAGCTAGGTATAACAGGCAGGATGTTTATAACTGGTTAGGTATAACAGGCATGATGTATATAACTGGTTAGGTATAACAGGCATGATGTATATAACTGGCTAGGTATAACAGGCATGATGTATATAACTGGCTAGGTATAACAGGCAGGATGTTTATAACTGGTTAGGTATAACAGGCATGATGTATATAACTGGTTAGGTATAACAGGCATGATGTATATAACTGGCTAGGTATAACAGGCATGATGTATATAACTGGTTAGGTATAACAGGCAAGATGTATATAACTGGCTAGGTATAACAGGCATGATGTATATAACTGGCTAGGTATAACAGGCATGATGTATATAACTAGCTAGGTATAACAGGCATGATGTATATAACTAGCTAGGTATAACAGGCAGGATGTTTATAACTGGCTAGGTATAACAGGCATATTGTATATAACTGGTTAGGTATAACAGGCATGATGTATATAACTAGCTAGGTATAACAGGCATGATGTTTATAACTGGTTAGGTATAACAGGCAGGATGTTTATAACTGGTTAGGTATAACAGGCATGATGTTTATAACTAGCTAGGTATAACAGGCATGATGTATATAACTGGCTAGGTATAACAGGCATGATGTATATAACTGGTTAGGTATAACAGGCATGATGTATATAACTGGCTAGGTATAACAGGCATGATGTATATAACTGGCTAGGTATAACAGGCATGATGTATATAACTAGCTAGGTATAACAGGCATGATGTATATAACTAGCTAGGTATAACAGGCAGGATGTTTATAACTGGCTAGGTATAACAGGCATATTGTATATAACTGGTTAGGTATAACAGGCATGATGTATATAACTAGCTAGGTATAACAGGCAGGATGTTTATAACTGGTTAGGTATAACAGGCATGATGTATATAACTGGTTAGGTATAACAGGCATGATGTATATAACTGGCTAGGTATAACAGGCATGATGTATATAACTGGCTAGGTATAACAGGCAGGATGTTTATAACTGGTTAGGTATAACAGGCATGATGTATATAACTGGTTAGGTATAACAGGCATGATGTATATAACTGGCTAGGTATAACAGGCATGATGTATATAACTGGTTAGGTATAACAGGCAAGATGTATATAACTGGCTAGGTATAACAGGCATGATGTATATAACTGGCTAGGTATAACAGGCATGATGTATATAACTAGCTAGGTATAACAGGCATGATGTATATAACTAGCTAGGTATAACAGGCAGGATGTTTATAACTGGCTAGGTATAACAGGCATATTGTATATAACTGGTTAGGTATAACAGGCATGATGTATATAACTAGCTAGGTATAACAGGCAGGATGTTTATAACTGGTTAGGTATAACAGGCATGATGTATATAACTGGTTAGGTATAACAGGCATGATGTATATAACTGGCTAGGTATAACAGGCATGATGTATATAACTGGCTAGGTATAACAGGCAGGATGTTTATAACTGGTTAGGTATAACAGGCATGATGTATATAACTGGTTAGGTATAACAGGCAAGATGTATATAACTGGCTAGGTATAACAGGCATGATGTATATAACTGGTTAGGTATAACAGGCATGATGCATATAACTGGCTAGGTATAACAGGCATGATGTTTATAACTAGCTAGGTATAACAGGCATGATGTATATAACTGGCAAGGTATAACAGGCATAATGTATATAACTGGTTAGGTATAACAGGCATGATGTATATAACTGGCTAGGTATAACAGGCATGATGTATATAACTGGTTAGGTATAACAGGCATGATGTATATAACTGGCTAGGTATAACAGGCATGATGTATATAACTGGTTAGGTATAACAGGCATGATGCATATAACTGGCTAGGTATAACAGGCATGATGTTTATAACTAGCTAGGTATAACAGGCATGATGTATATAACTGGCAAGGTATAACAGGCATAATGTATATAACTGGTTAGGTATAACAGGCATGATGTATATAACTGGCTAGGTATAACAGGCATGATGTATATAACACTGGCTAGGTATAACAGGCATGATGTATATAACTGGCTAGGTATAACAGGCATAATGTATATAACTGGTTAGGTATAACAGGCATGATGTATATAACTGGCTAGGTATAACAGGCATGATGTATATAACTGGCTAGGTATAACAGGCAGGATGTTTATAACTAGCTAGGTATAACAGGCATGATGTATATAACTGGCTAGGTATAACAGGCATGATGTATATAACTAGCTAGGTATAACAGGCATGATGTATATAACTGGCTAGGTATACCAGGCATGATGTATATAACTGGCTAGGTATAACAGGCATGATGTATATAACTAGCTAGGTATAACAGGCATGATGTATATAACTGGCTAGGTATAACAGGCATGATGTATATAACTAGCTAGGTATAACAGGCATGATGTATATAACTAGCTAGGTATAACAGGCATGATGTATATAACTGGCTAGGTATAACAGGCATGATGTATATAACTAGCTAGGTATAACAGGCATGATGTATATAACTGGCTAGGTATAACAGGCATGATGTTTATAACTAGCTAGGTATAACAGGCATGATGTATATAACTAGCTAGGTATAACAGGCATGATGTATATAACTAGCTAGGTATAACAGGCATGATGTTTATAACTAGCTAGGTATAACAGGCATGATGTATATAACTGGCTAGGTATAACAGGCATGATGTATATAACTAGATAGGTATAACAGGCATGATGTTTATAACTAGTTAGGTATAACAGGCAGGATGTATATAACTAGCTAGGTATAACAGGCATGATGTATATAACTAGATAGGTATAACAGGCATGATGTTTATAACTAGTTAGGTATAACAGGCAGGATGTAAATAATTAGCTAGGTATAACAGGCATGATGTTTATAACTAGATAGGTATAACAGGCATGATGTTTATAACTACCTAGGTATAACAGGCAGGATGTATATAACTAGCTAGGTATAACAGGCATGATGTTTATAACTAGTTAGGTATAACAGGCAGGATGTATATAACTAGCTAGGTATAACAGGCAGGATGTTTATAACTAGTTAGGTATAACAGGCATGATGTTTATAACTGGTTAGGTATAACAGGCATGATGTAAATAATTAGCAAGGTATAACAGGCATGATGTTTATAACTAGTTAGGTATAACAGGCATGATGTTTAGAACTAGTTAGGTATAACAGGCATGATGTTTATAACTGGTTAGGTATAACAGGCATGATGTATATAATTAGCTAGGTATAACAGGCAGGATGTTTATAACTAGCTAGGTATAACAGGCATGATGTTTATAACTAGCTAGGTATAACAGGCATGATGTTTATAACTAGATAGGTATAACAGGCATGATGTATATAACTAGATAGGTATAACAGGCATGATGTATATAACTAGCTAGGTATAACAGGCATGATGTTTATAACTGGTTAGGTATAACAGGCATGATGTTTATAACTGGTTAGGTATAACAGGCATTATGTTTATAATTAGCTAGGTATAACAGGCATGATGTATATAACTAGATAGGTATAACAGGCATGATGTATATAATTAGCTAGGTATAACAGGCATGATGTATATAACTAGATAGGTATAACAGGCATGATGTATATAACTAGCTAGGTATAACAGGCATGATGTATATAACTAGATAGGTATAACAGGCATGATGTATATAACTAGCTAGGTATAACAGGCATGATGTTTATAACTGGTTAGGTATAACAGGCATGATGCATATAACTAGTTAGGTATAACAGGCATGATGTTTATAATTAGCTAGGTATAAAATGCATGATGTATATAACTAGATAGGTATAAAATGCATGATGTATATAACTAGATAGGTATAACAGGCATGATGTTTATAACTGGTTAGGTATAACAGGCATGATGTTTATAATTAGCTAGGTATAAAATGCATGATGTATATAACTAGATAGGTATAACAGGCATGATGTATATAACTAGCTAGGTATAACAGGCATGATGTTTATAACTGGTTAGGTATAACAGGCATGATGTATATAACTAGTTAGGTATAACAGGCATGATGTTTATAATTAGCTAGGTATAAAATGCATGATGTATATAACTAGATAGGTATAACATCCAGGATGTTTATAACTAGATAGGTATAACAGGCATGATGTTTATAATTAGCTAGGTATGACAGGCATGATGTATATAACTAGATAGGTATAACAGGCATGATGTTTATAACTGGTTAGGTATAACAGGCATGATGTATATAACTGGCTAGGTATAACAGGCATGATGTATATAACTAGATAGGTGTAACAGGCATGATGTATATAACTACCTAGGTATAACAGGCATGATGTATATAACTGGCTAGGTATAACAGGCATGATGTATATAACTGGCTAGGTATAACAGGCATGATGTATATAATTAGCTAGGTATAACAGGCAGGATGTATATAACTGGCTAGGTATAACAGGCATGATGTATATAACTAGCTAGGTATAACAGGCATGATGTTTATAACTGGTTAGGTATAACAGGCAGGATGTTTATAACTGGCTAGGTATAACAGGCATGATGTATATAACTGGATAGGTATAACAGGTATATTGTATATAACTGGTTAGGTATAACAGGCATGATGTATATAATTAGCTAGGTATAACAGGCATGATGTATATAACTAGCTAGGTATAACAGGCATGATGTTTATAACTGGTTAGGTATAACAGGCAGGATGTTTATAACTGGTTAGGTATAACAGGCATGATGTTTATAACTAGCTAGGTATAACAGGCATGATGTATATAACTGGCTAGGTATAACAGGCATGATGTATATAACTGGTTAGGTATAACAGGCATGATGTATATAACTGGCTAGGTATAACAGGCATGATGTATATAACTGGCTAGGTATAACAGGCATGATGTATATAACTAGCTAGGTATAACAGGCATGATGTATATAACTAGCTAGGTATAACAGGCAGGATGTTTATAACTGGCTAGGTATAACAGGCATATTGTATATAACTGGTTAGGTATAACAGGCATGATGTATATAACTAGCTAGGTATAACAGGCAGGATGTTTATAACTGGTTAGGTATAACAGGCATGATGTATATAACTGGTTAGGTATAACAGGCATGATGTATATAACTGGCTAGGTATAACAGGCATGATGTATATAACTGGCTAGGTATAACAGGCAGGATGTTTATAACTGGTTAGGTATAACAGGCATGATGTATATAACTGGTTAGGTATAACAGGCATGATGTATATAACTGGCTAGGTATAACAGGCATGATGTATATAACTGGTTAGGTATAACAGGCATGATGTATATAACTGGTTAGGTATAACAGGCATGATGTATATAACTGGTTAGGTATAACAGGCATAATGTATATAACTGGCTAGGTATAACAGGCATGATGTATATAACTAGCTAGGTATAACAGGCAGGATTTTTATAACTGGTTAGGTATAACAGGCATGATGTATATAACTGGTTAGGTATAACAGGCATGATGTATATAACTGGCTAGGTATAACAGGCATGATGTATATAACTGGTTAGGTATAACAGGCATGATGTATATAACTGGCTAGGTATAACAGGCATGATGTATATAACTGGTTAGGTATAACAGGCATGATGCATATAACTGGCTAGGTATAACAGGCATGATGTTTATAACTAGCTAGGTATAACAGGCATGATGTATATAACTGGCAAGGTATAACAGGCATAATGTATATAACTGGCTAGGTATAACAGGCATGATGCATATAACTAGTTAGGTATAACAGGCATGATGTTTATAATTAGCTAGGTATAAAATGCATGATGTATATAACTAGATAGGTATAAAATGCATGATGTATATAACTAGATAGGTATAACAGGCATGATGTTTATAACTGGTTAGGTATAACAGGCATGATGTTTATAATTAGCTAGGTATAAAATGCATGATGTATATAACTAGATAGGTATAACAGGCATGATGTATATAACTAGCTAGGTATAACAGGCATGATGTTTATAACTGGTTAGGTATAACAGGCATGATGTATATAACTAGTTAGGTATAACAGGCATGATGTTTATAATTAGCTAGGTATAAAATGCATGATGTATATAACTAGATAGGTATAACATCCAGGATGTTTATAACTAGATAGGTATAACAGGCATGATGTTTATAATTAGCTAGGTATGACAGGCATGATGTATATAACTAGATAGGTATAACAGGCATGATGTTTATAACTGGTTAGGTATAACAGGCAAGATGTATATAACTGGCTATGTATAACAGGCATGATGTATATAACTGGTTAGGTATAACAGGCATGATGTATATAACTGGTTAGGTATAACAGGCATGATGTATATAACTGGTTAGGTATAACAGGCATAATGTATATAACTGGCTAGGTATAACAGGCATGATGTATATAACTAGCTAGGTATAACAGGCAGGATGTATATAACTGGCTAGGTATAACAGGCATGATGTATATAACTAGCTAGGTATAACAGGCATGATGTATATAACTGGCTAGGTATAACAGGCATGATGTATATAACTGGTTAGGTATAACAGGCATGATGTATATAACTGGATAGGTATAACAGGCATGATGTATATAACTGGTTAGGTATAACAGGCATGATGCATATAACTGGCTAGGTATAACAGGCATGATGTTTATAACTAGCTAGGTATAACAGGCATGATGTATATAACTGGCAAGGTATAACAGGCATAATGTATATAACTGGTTAGGTATAACAGGCATGATGTATATAACTGGCTAGGTATAACAGGCATGATGTATATAACTGGTTAGGTATAACAGGCATGATGTATATAACTGGCTAGGTATAACAGGCATGATGTATATAACTGGTTAGGTATAACAGGCATGATGCATATAACTGGCTAGGTATAACAGGCATGATGTTTATAACTAGCTAGGTATAACAGGCATGATGTATATAACTGGCAAGGTATAACAGGCATAATGTATATAACTGGTTAGGTATAACAGGCATGATGTATATAACTGGCTAGGTATAACAGGCATGATGTATATAACTGGTTAGGTATAACAGGCATGATGTATATAACTGGCTAGGTATAACAGGCATGATGTATATAACTGGCTAGGTATAACAGGCATGATGTATATAACTGGTTAGGTATAACAGGCATGATGTATATAACTGGCTAGGTATAACAGGCATGATGTATATAACTGGTTATAAGAGCGTCTGCTAAATGACTTAAATGTAACTGTAAATGTATAACAGGCATGATGTATTTAACTGGTTAGGTATAACAGGCAGGATGTTTATAACTGGCTAGGTATAACAGGCATATTGTATATAACTGGTTAGGTATAACAGGCATGATGTATATAACTAGCTAAGTATAACAGGCATGATGTATATAACTGGCTAGGTATAACATGCATGATGTATATAACTGGCTAGGTATAACAGGCATGATGCATATAACTGGCTAGATATAACAGGCATGATGTTTATAACTAGCTAGGTATAACAGGCATGATGTATATAAATGGCTAGGTATAACACGCATGATGTTTATAACTGGTTAGGTATAACAGGCAGGATGTTTATAACTGGCTAGGTATAACAGGCATATTGTATATAACTGGTTAGGTATAACAGGCATGATGTTTATAACTGGTTAGGTATAACAGGCAAGATGTATATAACTGGCTATGTATAACAGGCATGATGTATATAACTGGTTAGGTATAACAGGCATGATGTATATAACTGGTTAGGTATAACAGGCATGATGTATATAACTGGTTAGGTATAACAGGCATAATGTATATAACTGGCTAGGTATAACAGGCATGATGTATATAACTAGCTAGGTATAACAGGCAGGATGTATATAACTGGCTAGGTATAACAGGCATGATGTATATAACTAGCTAGGTATAACAGGCATGATGTATATAACTGGCTAGGTATAACAGGCATGATGTATATAACTGGTTAGGTATAACAGGCATGATGTATATAACTGGATAGGTATAACAGGCATGATGTATATAACTGGTTAGGTATAACAGGCATGATGCATATAACTGGCTAGGTATAACAGGCATGATGTTTATAACTAGCTAGGTATAACAGGCATGATGTATATAACTGGCAAGGTATAACAGGCATAATGTATATAACTGGTTAGGTATAACAGGCATGATGTATATAACTGGCTAGGTATAACAGGCATGATGTATATAACTGGTTAGGTATAACAGGCATGATGTATATAACTGGCTAGGTATAACAGGCATGATGTATATAACTGGTTAGGTATAACAGGCATGATGCATATAACTGGCTAGGTATAACAGGCATGATGTTTATAACTAGCTAGGTATAACAGGCATGATGTATATAACTGGCAAGGTATAACAGGCATAATGTATATAACTGGTTAGGTATAACAGGCATGATGTATATAACTGGCTAGGTATAACAGGCATGATGTATATAACTGGTTAGGTATAACAGGCATGATGTATATAACTGGCTAGGTATAACAGGCATGATGTATATAACTGGCTAGGTATAACAGGCATGATGTATATAACTGGTTAGGTATAACAGGCATGATGTATATAACTGGCTAGGTATAACAGGCATGATGTATATAACTGGTTATAAGAGCGTCTGCTAAATGACTTAAATGTAACTGTAAATGTATAACAGGCATGATGTATTTAACTGGTTAGGTATAACAGGCAGGATGTTTATAACTGGCTAGGTATAACAGGCATATTGTATATAACTGGTTAGGTATAACAGGCATGATGTATATAACTAGCTAAGTATAACAGGCATGATGTATATAACTGGCTAGGTATAACATGCATGATGTATATAACTGGCTAGGTATAACAGGCATGATGCATATAACTGGCTAGATATAACAGGCATGATGTTTATAACTAGCTAGGTATAACAGGCATGATGTATATAAATGGCTAGGTATAACACGCATGATGTTTATAACTGGTTAGGTATAACAGGCAGGATGTTTATAACTGGCTAGGTATAACAGGCATATTGTATATAACTGGTTAGGTATAACAGGCATGATGTATATAACTAGCTAAGTATAACAGGCATGATGTATATAACTGGCTAGGTATAACATGCATGATGTATATAACTGGCTAGGTATAACAGGCATGATGCATATAACTGGCTAGATATAACAGGCATGATGTTTATAACTAGCTAGGTATAACAGGCATGATGTATATAACTGGCTAGGTATAACAGGCATAATGTATATAACTGGTTAGGTATAACAGGCATGATGTATATAACTGGCTAGGTATAACAGGCATGATGTATATAACTGGCTAGGTATAACAGGCATGATGTATATAACTGGTTAGGTATAACAGGCATGATGTATATAACTAGCTAGGTATAACAGGCATGATGTATATAACTGGCTAGGTATAACAGGCATGATGTATATAACTAGCTAGGTATAACAGGCATGATGTTTATAACTGGTTAGGTATAACAGGCAGGATGTTTATAACTGGCTAGGTATAACAGGCATGATGTATATAACTGGTTAGGTATAACAGGCATGATGTATATAACTGGCTAGGTATAACAGGCATGATGTATATAACTGGTTAGGTATAACAGGCATGATGTATATAACTGGCTAGGTATAACAGGCATGATGTATATAACTGGCTAGGTATACCAGGCATGATGTATATAACTAGCTAGGTATAACAGGCATGATGTATATAACTAGCTAGGTATAACAGGCATGATGTTTATAACTGGTTAGGTATAACAGGCAGGATGTTTATAACTGGCTAGGTATAACAGGTATATTGTATATAACTGGTTAGGTATAGCAGGCATGATGTATATAACTAGCTAGGTATAACAGGCATGATGTATATAACTGGCTAGGTATAACAGGCATGATGTATATAACTAGCTAGGTATAACAGGCATGATGTTTATAACTGGTTAGGTATAACAGGCAGGATGTTTATAACTGGTTAGGTATAACAGGCATGATGTATATAACTGGCTAGGTATTACAGGCATGATGTTTATAACTAGTTAGGTATAACAGGCATGATGTATTTAATTAGCTAGGTATAACAGGCATGATGTTTATAACTAGATAGGTATAACAGGCATGATGTTTAGAACTAGTTAGGTATAACATGCAGGATGTTTATAACTAGCTAGGTATAACAGGCAGGTTGTTTATAACTAGTTAGGTATAACAGGTAGCATGTTTAGAACTAGTTAGGTATAACAGGCAGGATGTTTATAACTAGCTAGGTATAACAGGCAGGATGTTTATAACTAGTTAGGTATAACAGGCAGGATGTTTATAACTAGTTAGGTATAACAGGCAGGATGTTTATAACTAGCTAAGTATAACAGGCAGGATGTTTATAACTAGTTAGGTATAACAGGTAGGATGTTTAGAATTAGTTAGGTATAACAGGCAGGATGTTTATAACTAGCTAGGTATAACAGGCAGGATGTTTATAACTAGTTAGGTATAACAGGCAGGATGTTTATAACTAGTTGGGTATAACAGGCAGGATGTTTATAACTAGCTAGGTATAACAGGCAGGATGTTTATAACTAGCTAGGTATAACAGGCATGATGTTTATAACTAGCTAGGTATAACAGGCATGATGTATATAACTGGCTAGGTATAACAGGCAGGATGTATATAACTAGCTAGGTATAACAGGCATGATGTTTATAACTAGATAGGTATAACATGCAGGATGTTTATAACTAGCTAGGTATAACAGGCATGATGTTTATAACTAGCTAGGTATAACAGGCATGATGTTTATAACTAGCTAGGTATAACAGGCAGGATGTTTATAACTAGCTAGGTATAACGGGCATGATGTATATAACTGGCTAGGCATAACAGGCATGATGTTTATAACTGGTTAGGTATAACAGGCAGGATGTTTATAACTGGTTAGGTATAACAGGCATGATGTTTATAACTAGCTAGGTATAACAGGCATGATGTATATAACTGGCTAGGTATAACAGGCATGATGTATATAACTGGTTAGGTATAACAGGCATGATGTATATAACTGGCTAGGTATAACAGGCATGATGTATATAACTAGCTAGGTATATCAGGCATGATGTTTATAACTGGTTAGGTATAACAGGCATGATGTATATAACTGGTTAGGTATAACAGGCATGATGTATATAACTGGCTAGGTATAATAGGCATGATGCATATAACTGGCTAGATATAACAGGCATGATGTTTATAACTAGCTAGGTATAACAGGCATGATGTATATAACTGGCTAGGTATAACAGGCTTAATGTATATAACTATCTAGGTATAACAGGCATGATGTTTATAACTGGTTAGGTATAACAGGCATGATGTATATAACTGGTTAGGTATAACAGGCATGATGTATATAACTGGCTAGGTATAACAGGCATGATGCATATAACTGGCTAGATATAACAGGCATGATGTTTATAACTAGCTAGATATAACAGGCATGATGTTTATAACTAGCTAGGTATAACAGGCATGATGTATATAACTGGCTAGGTATAACAGGCATAATGTATATAACTGGTTAGGTATAACAGGCATGATGTATATAACTGGCTAGGTATAACAGGCATGATGTATATAACTGGCTAGGTATAACAGGCATGATATATATAACTGGTTAGGTATAACAGGCATGATGTATATAACTAGCTAGGTATAACAGGCATGATGTATATAACTGGCTAGGTATAACAGGCATGATGTATATAACTAGCTAGGTATAACAGGCATGATGTTTATAACTGGTTAGGTATAACAGGCAGGATGTTTATAACTGGCTAGGTATAACAGGCATGATGTATATAACTGGTTAGGTATAACAGGCATGATGTATATAACTGGCTAGGTATAACAGGCATGATGTATATAACTGGTTAGGTATAACAGGCATGATGTATATAACTGGCTAGGTATAACAGGCATGATGTATATAACTGGCTAGGTATAACAGGCATGATGTATATAACTAGCTAGGTATAACAGGCATGATGTATATAACTAGCTAGGTATAACAGGCATGATGTTTATAACTGGTTAGGTATAACAGGCAGGATGTTTATAACTGGCTAGGTATAACAGGTATATTGTATATAACTGGTTAGGTATAACAGGCATGATGTATATAACTAGCTAGGTATAACAGGCATGATGTATATAACTGGCTAGGTATAACAGGCATGATGTATATAACTAGCTAGGTATAACAGGCATGATGTTTATAACTGGTTAGGTATAACAGGCAGGATGTTTATAACTGGTTAGGTATAACAGGCATGATGTTTATAACTGGTTAGGTATTACAGGCATGATGTTTATAACTAGTTAGGTATAACAGGCATGATGTATATAACTGGCTAGGTATTACAGGCATGATGTTTATAACTAGTTAGGTATAACAGGCATGATGTATATAACTGGCTAGGTATAACAGGCATGATGTATATAACTGGCTAGGTATAACAGGCAGGATGTTTATAACTGGTTAGGTATAACAGGCATGATGTATATAACTGGTTAGGTATAACAGACATGATGTATATAACTGGCTAGGTATAACAGGCATGATGTATATAACTGGTTAGGTATAACAGGCATGATGTATATAACTGGTTAGGTATAACAAGCATGATGTTTATAACTAGCTAGGTATAACAGGCATGATGTATATAACTGGCAAGGTATAACAGGCATAATGTATATAACTGGTTAGGTATAACAGGCATGATGTATATAACTGGCTAGGTATAACAGGCATGATGTATATAACTGGTTAGGTATAACAGGCATGATGTATATAACTGGCTAGGTATAACAGGCATGATGTATATAACTGGCTAGGTATAACAGGCATGATGTATATAACTGGTTAGGTATAACAGGCATGATGTATATAACTGGCTAGGTATAACAGGCATGATGTATATAACTGGTTATAAGAGCGTCTGCTAAATGACTTAAATGTAACTGTAAATGTATAACAGGCATGATGTATATAACTGGTTAGGTATAACAGGCAGGATGTTTATAACTGGCTAGGTATAACAGGCATATTGTATATAACTGGTTAGGTATAACAGGCATGATGTATATAACTGGCTAGGTATAACAGGCATGATGCATATAACTGGCTAGATATAACAGGCATGATGTTTATAACTAGCTAGGTATAACAGGCATGATGTATATAACTGGCTAGGTATAACACGCATGATGTTTATAACTGGTTAGGTATAACAGGCAGGATGTTTATAACTAGCTAGGTATAACGGGCATGATGTATATAACTGGCTAGGCATAACAGGCATGATGTTTATAACTGGTTAGGTATAACAGGCAGGATGTTTATAACTGGTTAGGTATAACAGGCATGATGTTTATAACTAGCTAGGTATAACAGGCATGATGTATATAACTGGCTAGGTATAACAGGCATGATGTATATAACTGGTTAGGTATAACAGGCATGATGTATATAACTGGCTAGGTATAACAGGCATGATGTATATAACTAGCTAGGTATATCAGGCATGATGTTTATAACTGGTTAGGTATACCAGGCATGATGTATATAACTGGTTAGGTATAACAGGCATGATGTATATAACTGGCTAGGTATAATAGGCATGATGCATATAACTGGCTAGATATAACAGGCATGATGTTTATAACTAGCTAGGTATAACAGGCATGATGTATATAACTGGCTAGGTATAACAGGCTTAATGTATATAACTATCTAGGTATAACAGGCATGATGTTTATAACTGGTTAGGTATAACAGGCATGATGTATATAACTGGTTAGGTATAACAGGCATGATGTATATAACTGGCTAGGTATAACAGGCATGATGCATATAACTGGCTAGATATAACAGGCATGATGTTTATAACTAGCTAGATATAACAGGCATGATGTTTATAACTAGCTAGGTATAACAGGCATGATGTATATAACTGGCTAGGTATAACAGGCATAATGTATATAACTGGTTAGGTATAACAGGCATGATGTATATAACTGGCTAGGTATAACAGGCATGATGTATATAACTGGCTAGGTATAACAGGCATGATATATATAACTGGTTAGGTATAACAGGCATGATGTATATAACTAGCTAGGTATAACAGGCATGATGTATATAACTGGCTAGGTATAACAGGCATGATGTATATAACTAGCTAGGTATAACAGGCATGATGTTTATAACTGGTTAGGTATAACAGGCAGGATGTTTATAACTGGCTAGGTATAACAGGCATGATGTATATAACTGGTTAGGTATAACAGGCATGATGTATATAACTGGCTAGGTATAACAGGCATGATGTATATAACTGGTTAGGTATAACAGGCATGATGTATATAACTGGCTAGGTATAACAGGCATGATGTATATAACTGGCTAGGTATAACAGGCATGATGTATATAACTAGCTAGGTATAACAGGCAGGATGTTTATAACTGGTTAGGTATAACAGGCATGATGTTTATAACTGGTTAGGTATTACAGGCATGATGTTTATAACTAGTTAGGTATAACAGGCATGATGTATATAACTGGCTAGGTATTACAGGCATGATGTTTATAACTAGTTAGGTATAACAGGCATGATGTATATAACTGGCTAGGTATAACAGGCATGATGTATATAACTGGCTAGGTATAACAGGCAGGATGTTTATAACTGGTTAGGTATAACAGGCATGATGTATATAACTGGTTAGGTATAACAGACATGATGTATATAACTGGCTAGGTATAACAGGCATGATGTATATAACTGGTTAGGTATAACAGGCATGATGTATATAACTGGTTAGGTATAACAAGCATGATGTTTATAACTAGCTAGGTATAACAGGCATGATGTATATAACTGGCAAGGTATAACAGGCATAATGTATATAACTGGTTAGGTATAACAGGCATGATGTATATAACTGGCTAGGTATAACAGGCATGATGTATATAACTGGTTAGGTATAACAGGCATGATGTATATAACTAGCTAGGTATAACAGGCATGATGTATATAACTGGCTAGGTATAACAGGCATGATGTATATAACTAGCTAGGTATAACAGGCATGATGTTTATAACTGGTTAGGTATAACAGGCAGGATGTTTATAACTGGCTAGGTATAACAGGCATGATGTATATAACTGGTTAGGTATAACAGGCATGATGTATATAACTGGCTAGGTATAACAGGCATGATGTATATAACTGGTTAGGTATAACAGGCATGATGTATATAACTGGCTAGGTATAACAGGCATGATGTATATAACTGGCTAGGTATACCAGGCATGATGTATATAACTAGCTAGGTATAACAGGCATGATGTATATAACTAGCTAGGTATAACAGGCATGATGTTTATAACTGGTTAGGTATAACAGGCAGGATGTTTATAACTGGCTAGGTATAACAGGTATATTGTATATAACTGGTTAGGTATAGCAGGCATGATGTATATAACTAGCTAGGTATAACAGGCATGATGTATATAACTGGCTAGGTATAACAGGCATGATGTATATAACTAGCTAGGTATAACAGGCATGATGTTTATAACTGGTTAGGTATAACAGGCAGGATGTTTATAACTGGTTAGGTATAACAGGCATGATGTTTATAACTGGTTAGGTATTACAGGCATGATGTTTATAACTAGTTAGGTATAACAGGCATGATGTATATAACTGGCTAGGTATTACAGGCATGATGTTTATAACTAGTTAGGTATAACAGGCATGATGTTTATAACTAGATAGGTATAACAGGCATGATGTTTAGAACTAGTTAGGTATAACATGCAGGATGTTTATAACTAGCTAGGTATAACAGGCAGGTTGTTTATAACTAGTTAGGTATAACAGGTAGGATGTTTAGAACTAGTTAGGTATAACAGGCAGGATGTTTATAACTAGCTAGGTATAACAGGCAGGATGTTTATAACTAGTTAGGTATAACAGGCAGGATGTTTATAACTAGTTAGGTATAACAGGCAGGATGTTTATAACTAGCTAAGTATAACAGGCAGGATGTTTATAACTAGTTAGGTATAACAGGTAGGATGTTTAGAACTAGTTAGGTATAACAGGCAGGATGTTTATAACTAGCTAGGTATAACAGGCAGGATGTTTATAACTAGTTAGGTATAACAGGCAGGATGTTTATAACTAGTTGGGTATAACAGGCAGGATGTTTATAACTAGCTAGGTATAACAGGCAGGATGTTTATAACTAGCTAGGTATAACAGGCATGATGTTTATAACTAGCTAGGTATAACAGGCATGATGTATATAACTGGCTAGGTATAACAGGCAGGATGTATATAACTAGCTAGGTATAACAGGCATGATGTTTATAACTAGATAGGTATAACATGCAGGATGTTTATAACTAGCTAGGTATAACAGGCATGATGTTTATAACTAGCTAGGTATAACAGGCATGATGTTTATAACTAGCTAGGTATAACAGGCAGGATGTTTATAACTAGCTAGGTATAACGGGCATGATGTATATAACTGGCTAGGCATAACAGGCATGATGTTTATAACTGGTTAGGTATAACAGGCAGGATGTTTATAACTGGTTAGGTATAACAGGCATGATGTTTATAACTGGTTAGGTATTACAGGCATGATGTTTATAACTAGTTAGGTATAACAGGCATGATGTATATAACTGGCTAGGTATTACAGGCATGATGTTTATAACTAGTTAGGTATAACAGGCATGATGTATATAATTAGCTAGGTATAACAGGCATGATGTTTATAACTAGATAGGTATAACAGGCATGATGTTTAGAACTAGTTAGGTATAACATGCAGGATGTTTATAACTAGCTAGGTATAACAGGCAGGTTGTTTATAACTAGTTAGGTATAACAGGTAGGATGTTTAGAACTAGTTAGGTATAACAGGCAGGATGTTTATAACTAGCTAGGTATAACAGGCAGGATGTTTATAACTAGTTAGGTATAACAGGCAGGATGTTTATAACTAGTTAGGTATAACAGGCAGGATGTTTATAACTAGCTAAGTATAACAGGCAGGATGTTTATAACTAGTTAGGTATAACAGGTAGGATGTTTAGAACTAGTTAGGTATAACAGGCAGGATGTTTATAACTAGCTAGGTATAACAGGCAGGATGTTTATAACTAGTTAGGTATAACAGGCAGGATGTTTATAACTAGTTGGGTATAACAGGCAGGATGTTTATAACTAGCTAGGTATAACAGGCAGGATGTTTATAACTAGCTAGGTATAACAGGCATGATGTTTATAACTAGCTAGGTATAACAGGCATGATGTATATTAATGGCTAGGTATAACAGGCAGGATGTATATAACTAGCTAGGTATAACAGGCATGATGTTTATAACTAGATAGGTATAACATGCAGGATGTTTATAACTAGCTAGGTATAACAGGCATGATGTTTATAACTAGCTAGGTATAACAGGCATGATGTTTATAACTAGCTAGGTATAACAGGCAGGATGTTTATAACTAGCTAGGTATAACGGGCATGATGTATATAACTGGCTAGGCATAACAGGCATGATGTTTATAACTGGTTAGGTATAACAGGCAGGATGTTTATAACTGGTTAGGTATAACAGGCATGATGTTTATAACTAGCTAGGTATAACAGGCATGATGTATATAACTGGCTAGGTATAACAGGCATGATGTATATAACTGGTTAGGTATAACAGGCATGATGTATATAACTGGCTAGGTATAACAGGCATGATGTATATAACTAGCTAGGTATATCAGGCATGATGTTTATAACTGGTTAGGTATAACAGGCATGATGTATATAACTGGTTAGGTATAACAGGCATGATGTATATAACTGGCTAGATATAATAGGCATGATGCATATAACTGGCTAGATATAACAGGCATGATGTTTATAACTAGCTAGGTATAACAGGCATGATGTATATAACTGGCTAGGTATAACAGGCTTAATGTATATAACTAGCTAGGTATAACAGGCATGATGTTTATAACTGGTTAGGTATAACAGGCATGATGTATATAACTGGCTAGGTATAACAGGCATGATGCATATAACTGGCTAGATATAACAGGCATGATGTTTATAACTAGCTAGATATAACAGGCATGATGTTTATAACTAGCTAGGTATAACAGGCATGATGTATATAACTGGCTAGGTATAACAGGCATAATGTATATAACTGGTTAGGTATAACAGGCATGATGTATATAACTGGCTAGGTATAACAGGCATGATGTATATAACTGGCTAGGTATAACAGGCATGATGTATATAACTAGCTAGGTATAACAGGCATGATGTATATAACTGGCTAGGTATTTTTTTATTTATTTCACCTTTATTTAACCAGGTAAGCAAGTTGAGAACAAGTTCTCATTTACAATTGCGACCTGGCCAAGATAAAGCAAAGCAGTTCGACACATACAACGACACAGAGTTACACATGGAGTAAAACAAACATACAGTCAATAATACAGTAAAGAAAACAAGTCTATATACAATGTGAGCAAATTAGGTGAGAAGGGAGGTAAAGGCAAAAAAGGCCATGGTGGCAAAGTAAATACAATATAGCAAGTAAAACACTGGAATGGTAGTTTTGCAATGGAAGAATGTGCAAAGTAGAAATAAAAATAATGGGGTGCAAAGGAGCAAAATAAATAAATAAATTAAATACAGTTGGGAAAGAGGTAGTTGTTTGGGCTAAATTATAGGTGGGCTATGTACAGGTGCAGTAATCTGTAAGATGCTCTGACAGTTGGTGCTTAAAGCTAGTGAGGGAGATAAGTGTTTCCAATTTAAGAGATTTTTGTAGTTCGTTCCAGTCATTGGCAGCAGAGAACTGGAAGGAGAGGCGGCCAAAGAAAGAATTGGTTTTGGGGGTGACTAGAGAGATATACTTGCTGGAGCGTGTGCTACAGGTGGGAGATGCTATGGTGACCAGCGAGCTGAGATAAGGGGGGACTTTACCTAGCAGGGTCTTGTAGATGACATGGAGCCAGTGGGTTTGGCGACGAGTATGAAGCGAGGGCCAGCCAACGAGAGCGTACAGGTCGCAATGGTGGGTAGTATATGGGGCTTTGGTGACAAAACGGATTGCACTGTGATAGACTGCATCCAATTTGTTGAGTAGGGTATTGGAGGCTATTTTGTAAATGACATCGCCAAAGTCGAGGATTGGTAGGATGGTCAATTTTACAAGGGTATGTTTGGCAGCATGAGTGAAGGATGCTTTGTTGCGAAATAGGAAGCCAATTCTAGATTTAACTTTGGATTGGAGATGTTTGATATGGGTCTGGAAGGAGAGTTTACAGTCTAACCAGACACCTAAGTATTTGTAGTTGTCCAAGTATTCTAAGTCAGAGCCGTCCAGAGTAGTGATGTTGGACAGGCGGGTAGGTGCAGGTAGCGATCGGTTGTAGAGCATGCATTTAGTTTTACTTGTATTTAAGAGCAATTGGAGGCCACGGAAGGAGAGTTGTATGGCATTGAAGCTTGCCTGGAGGGTTGTTAACACAGTGTCCAAAGAAGGGCCGGAAGTATACAGAATGGTGTCGTCTGCGTAGAGGTGGATCAGAGACTCACCAGCAGCAAGAGCGACCTCATTGATGTATACAGAGAAGAGAGTCGGTCCAAGAATTGAACCCTGTGGCACCCCCATAGAGACTGCCAGAGGTCCGGACAGCAGACCCTCCGATTTGACACACTGAACTCTATCAGAGAAGTAGTTGGTGAACCAGGCGAGGCAATCATTTGAGAAACCAAGGCTGTCGAGTCTGCCGATGAGGATGCGGTGGTTGACAGAGTCGAAAGCCTTGGCCAGATCAATGAATACGGCTGCACAGTAATGTTTCTTATCGATGGCGGTTAAGATATCGTTTAGGACCTTGAGCGTGGCTGAGGTGTACCCATGACCAGCTCTGAAACCAGATTGCATAGCAGAGAAGGTATGGTGAGATTCGAAATGGTCGGTAATCTGTTTGTTGACTTGGCTTTCGAAGACCTTAGAAAGGCATGGTAGGATAGATATAGGTCTGTAGCAGTTTGGGTCAAGAGTGTCCCCCACTTTGAAGAGGGGGATGACCGCAGCTGCTTTCCAATCTTTGGGAATCTCAGATGACACGAAAGAGAGGTTGAACAGGCTAGTAATAGGGGTGGCAACAATTTCGGCAGATAATTTTAGAAAGAAAGGGTCCAGATTGTCTAGCCCGGCTGATTTGTAGGGGTCCAGATTTTTCAGCTCTTTCAGAACTTCAGCTGAATTGATTTGGGAGAAGGAGAAATGGGGAAGGCTTGGGCGAGTTGCTGTTGGGGGTGCAGTGCTGTTGACCGGGGTAGGAGTTGCCAGGTGGAAAGCATGGCCAGCCGTAGAAAAATGCTTATTGAAATTCTCAATTATGGTGGATTTATCAGTGGCGACAGTGTTTCCTATCTTCAGTGCAGTGGGCAGCTGGGAGGAGGTGTTCTTATTCTCCATGGACTTTACAGTGTCCCAGAACTTTTTAGAGTTAGTGTTGCAGGAAGCAAATTTCTGCTTGAAAAAGCTAGCCTTGGCTTTTCTAACTGCCTGTGTATAACGGTTTCTAGCTTCCCTGAACGGCTGCATATCACGGGGGCTGTTCGATGCTAATGCAGAACGCCATAGGATGTTTTTGTGTTGGTTAAGGGCAGTCAGGTCTGGGGAGAACCAAGGGCTATATCTGTTCCTGGTTCTAATTTTCTTGAATGGGGCATGTTTATTTAAGATTGTTAGGAAGGCATTTTTAAAAAATATCCAGGCATCCTCTACTGATGGGATGAGATCAATATCCTTCCAGGACACCCCGGCCAGGTCGATTAGAAAGGCCTGCTCGCTGAAGTGTTTCAGGGAGCGTTTTACAGTGATGAGTGGAGGTCGTTTGACCGCTGACCCATTACGGATGCAGGCAATGAGGCAGTGATCGCTGAGATCTTGGTTGAAGACAGCAGAGGTGTATTTAGAGGGGAAGTTGGTTAGGATGATATCTATGAGGGTGCCCGTGTTTAAGGCTTTGGGGGGGTACCTGGTAGGTTCATTGATAATTTGTGTGAGATTGAGGGCATCAAGTTTAGATTGTAGGATGGCTGGGGTGTTAAGCATGTTCCAGTTTAGGTCGCCTAGCAGCACGAGCTCTGAAGATAGATGGGGGGCAATCAGTTCACATATGGTGTCCAGAGCACAGCTGGGTGCAGAGGGTGGTCTATAGCAGGCGGCAACGGTGAGAGACTTGTTTTTAGAGAGGTGGATTTTTAAAAGTAGAAGTTCAAATTGTTTGGGTACAGACCTGGATAGTAGGACAGAACTCTGCAGGCTATCTTTGCAGTAGATTGCAACACCGCCCCCTTTGGCAGTTCTATCTTGTCTGAAAATGTTGTAGTTTGGAATTAAAATTTCTGAATTTTTGATGGTCTTCCTAAGCCAGGATTCAGACACAGCTAGAACATCCGGGTTGGCAGAGTGTGCTAAAGCAGTGAAAATAACAAACTTAGGGAGGAGGCTTCTAATGTTAACATACATGAAACCAAGGCTATTACGGTTACAGAAGTCATCAAAAGAGAGCGCCTGGGGAATAGGAGTGGAGCTAGGCACTGCAGGGCCTGGATTCACCTCTACATCGCCAGAGGAACATAGGAGGAGAAGAATAAGGGTACGGCTAAAAGCAATAAGAATTGGTCGTCTAGAACGTCTGGAACAGAGAGTAAAAGGAGGTTTCTGGGGGCGATAAAATAGCATCAAGGTATAATGTACAGACAAAGTTATGGTAGGATGTATATGGTACAGTGGAGGTAAACCTAGATATTGAGTGATGAAGAGAGAGATATTGTCTCTAGAAACATCATTGAAACCAGGAGATGTCATTGCATGTGTGGATGGTGGAACTAATAAGTTGGATAAGGTATAGTGAGCAGGACTAGAGGCTCTACAGTGAAATAAGCCAATAAACACTAACCAGAACAGCAATGGACAAGACATATTGACATTAAGGAGAGGCATCCTTAGTCGAGTGATCAAAAGGGTCCAGGGAGTGGAGAGGTTGGTTTGGGGGTCACGGCGATTTAGACAGCTAGCCGGGCCATCGGTAGCAAGTTAGCATAGGATGGAGGTCTGTTGTTAGCCACCTCTTGCGTTCCGTCAGTAGATTAGTGGAGTTCCGTGTTGTAGAGGGGATTAGTCCAAATCACACAACAAAAAAAAAAAAAACCAATAGATATAGTTATAGAGGCCCAAGAAGAAACATAATAATAATAAAAATAAATAAATTGTCCGATTGTCTATTCTGAGAGCAGCCGGTAAGACAGCTAACGGTTAGCAGGCCGCAGATGGGTGTTCAGGTAACGTCGCGACAGAGGAGCCAGCCGGATCTCCTTCGGGTAGATAACGTCGGCAGTCCAGTTGTGAAGGCCTGGTGGGGCTCCGCGTAGGCAGTAAAACGGGTCCGGATAGGTGACTGCAGCCCAGGAGTGATTGACGTAGCTCAGGAGTGATTGACGGAGCTGGCTAGCTCCGGAGTAATTGATGTTTGCTCCGGAATCGACGAAAGCAGATAGACACACGGATTAACAGGCATGATGTATATAACTAGCTAGGTATAACAGGCATGATGTTTATAACTGGTTAGGTATAACAGGCAGGATGTTTATAACTGGTTAGGTATAACAGGCATGATGTTTATAACTAGCTAGGTATAACAGGCATGATGTATATAACTGGTTAGGTATAACAGGCATGATGTATATAACTGGTTAGGTATAACAGGCATGATGTATATAACTGGTTAGGTATAACAGGCATGATGTATATAACTGGTTAGGTATAACAGGCATGATGTATATAACTGGTTAGGTATAACAGGCATGATGTATATAACTGGTTAGGTATAACAGGCATGATGTATATAACTGGTTAGGTATAACAGGCAGGATGTATATAACTGGTTAGGTATAACAGGCATGATGTATATAACTGGTTAGGTATAACAGGCAGGATGTATATAACTGGTTAGGTATAACAGGCAGGATGTATATAACTGGTTAGGTATAACAGGCATGATGTATATAACTGGTTAGGTATAACAGGCATGATGTATATAACTGGTTAGGTATAACAGGCAGGATGTATATAACTGGTTAGGTATAACAGGCATGATGTATATAACTGGTTAGGTATAACAGGCATGATGTATATAACTGGTTAGGTATAACAGGCATGATGTATATAACTGGTTAGGTATAACAGGCATGATGTATATAACTGGTTAGGTATAACAGGCATGATGTATATAACTGGTTAGGTATAACAGGCATGATGTATATAACTGGCTAGGTATAACAGGCATGATGTATATAACTGGTTAGGTATAACAGGCATGATGTATATAACTGGTTAGGTATAACAGGCATGATGTATATAACTGGTTAGGTATAACAGGCATGATGTATATAACTGGTTAGGTATAACAGGCATGATGTATATAACTGGCAAGGTATAACAGGCATGATGTATATAACTGGTTAGGTATAACAGGCATGATGTATATAACTGGCAAGGTATAACAGGCATGATGTATATAACTGGTTAGGTATAACAGGCATGATGTATATAACTGGTTAGGTATAACAGGCATGATGTATATAACTGGCTAGGTATAACAGGCATGATGTATATAACTGGTTAGGTATAACAGGCATGATGTATATAACTGGTTAGGTATAACAGGCATGATGTATATAACTGGTTAGGTATAACAGGCATGATGTATATAACTGGTTAGGTATAACAGGCATGATGTATATAACTAGCTAGGTACAACAGGCATGATGTATATAACTGGTTAGGTATAACAGGCATGATGTTTATAACTAGCTAGGTACAACAGGCATGATGTATATAACTGGTTAGGTATAACAGGCATGATGTTTATAACTAGCTAGGTACAACAGGCATGATGTATATAACTGGCTAGGTATAACAGGCATAATGTATATAACTGGTTAGGTATAACAGGTATGATGTATATAACTGGCTAGGTATAACAGGCATGATGTATATAACTGGTTAGGTATAACAGGCATGATGTATATAACTGGTTAGGTATAACAGGCATGATGTATATAACTGGCTAGGTATAACAGGCATGATGTATATAACTGGTTAGGTATAACAGGCATGATGTATATAACTGGTTAGGTATAACAGGCATGATGTATATAACTGGTTAGGTATAACAGGCATGATGTATATAACTAGCTAGGTACAACAGGCATGATGTATATAACTGGTTAGGTATAACAGGCATGATGTTTATAACTAGCTAGGTACAACAGGCATGATGTATATAACTGGCTAGGTATAACAGGCATAATGTATATAACTGGTTAGGTATAACAGGTATGATGTATATAACTGGCTAGGTATAACAGGCATGATGTATATAACTGGTTAGGTATAACAGGCATGATGTATATAACTGGTTAGGTATAACAGGCATGATGTATATAACTGGCTAGGTATAACAGGCATGATGTATATAACTGGTTAGGTATAACAGGCATGATGTATATAACTGGCTAGGTATAACAGGCATGATGTATATAACTGGTTAGGTATAACAGGCATGATGTATATAACTGGCTAGGTATAACAGGCATGATGTATATAACTGGTTAGGTATAACAGGCATGATGTATATAACTGGCTAGGTATAACAGGCATGATGTATATAACTGGTTAGGTATAACAGGCATGATGTATATAACTGGCTAGGTATAACAGGCATGATGTATATAACTGGTTAGGTATAACAGGCATGATGTATATAACTGGTTAGGTATAACAGGCATGATGTATATAACTGGTTAGGTATAACAGGCATGATGTATATAACTGGCTAGGTATAACAGGCATGATGTATATAACTGGTTAGGTATAACAGGCATGATGTATATAACTGGTTAGGTATAACAGGCATGATGTATATAACTGGTTAGGTATAACAGGCATGATGTATATAACTGGTTAGGTATAACAGGCATGATGTATATAACTAGCTAGGTACAACAGGCATGATGTATATAACTGGTTAGGTATAACAGGCATGATGTTTATAACTAGCTAGGTACAACAGGCATGATGTATATAACTGGTTAGGTATAACAGGCATGATGTTTATAACTAGCTAGGTACAACAGGCATGATGTATATAACTGGCTAGGTATAACAGGCATAATGTATATAACTGGTTAGGTATAACAGGTATGATGTATATAACTGGCTAGGTATAACAGGCATGATGTATATAACTGGTTAGGTATAACAGGCATGATGTATATAACTGGTTAGGTATAACAGGCATGATGTATATAACTGGCTAGGTATAACAGGCATGATGTATATAACTGGTTAGGTATAACAGGCATGATGTATATAACTGGTTAGGTATAACAGGCATGATGTATATAACTGGTTAGGTATAACAGGCATGATGTATATAACTAGCTAGGTACAACAGGCATGATGTATATAACTGGTTAGGTATAACAGGCATGATGTTTATAACTAGCTAGGTACAACAGGCATGATGTATATAACTGGCTAGGTATAACAGGCATAATGTATATAACTGGTTAGGTATAACAGGTATGATGTATATAACTGGCTAGGTATAACAGGCATGATGTATATAACTGGTTAGGTATAACAGGCATGATGTATATAACTGGTTAGGTATAACAGGCATGATGTATATAACTGGCTAGGTATAACAGGCATGATGTATATAACTGGCTAGGTATAACAGGCATGATGTATATAACTGGCTAGGTATAACAGGCATGATGTATATAACTGGTTAGGTATAACAGGCATGATGTATATAACTGGCTAGGTATAACAGGCATGATGTATATAACTGGCTAGGTATAACAGGCATGATGTATATAACTGGCTAGGTATAACAGGCATGATGTATATAACTGGTTAGGTATAACAGGCATGATGTATATAACTGGTTAGGTATTTTTTTATTTTTTTTTATTTCACCTTTATTTAACCAGGTAGGCTAGTTGAGAACAGGTTCTCATTTGCAACTGCGACCTGGCCAAGATAAAGCATAGCAGTGTGAACAGACAACACAGAGTTACACATGGAGTAAACAATTAACAAGTCAATAACACAGTAGAGAAAAAAAAGGGGAGTCTATATACAATGTGTGCAAAAGGCATGAGGAGGTAGGCGAATAATTACAATATTGCAGATTAACACTGGAGTGATAAATGATCAGATGATCATGTACAGGTAGAGATATTTGTGTGCAAAAGAGCAGAAAGGTAAATAAATAAAAACAGTGGGGATGAGGTAGGTGAAAATGGGTGGGCTATTTACCAATAGATTATGTACAGCTGCAGCGATCGGTTAGCTGCTCAGATAGCTGATGTTTGAAGTTGGTGAGGGAGATAAAAGTCTCCAACTTCAGCGATTTTTGCAAATCGTTCCAGTCACAGGCAGCAGAGTACTGGAACGAAAGGCGGCCGAATGAGGTGTTGGCTTTGGGGATGCTCAATGAGATACACCTGCTGGAGCGCGTGCTACGGATGGGTGTTGCCATCGTGACCAGTGAGCTGAGATAAGGCGGAGCTTTGCCTAGCATGGCCTTGTAGATGACCTGGAGCCAGTGGGTCTGGCGACGAATATGTAGCGAGGGCCAGCCGACTAGAGCATACAAGTCGCAGTGGTGGGTAGTATAAGGTGCTTTAGTGACGAAACGGATGGCACTGTGATAAACTGCATCCAGTTTGCTGAGAAGAGTGTTGGAAGCCATTTATAGATGACATCGCCGAAGTCGAGGATCGGTAGGATAGTCAGTTTTACTAGGGTAAGCTTGGCAGCGTGAGTGAAGGAGGCTTTGTCGCGGAATAGAAAGCCGACTCTTGATTTGATTTTCGATTGGAGATGTTTGATATGGGTCTGGAAGGAGAGTTTGCAGTCTAGCCAGACACCTAGGTACTTATAGGTGTCCACATATTCAAGGTCGGAACCATCCAGTGTGGTGATGCTAGTCGGGCAAGCGGGTGCAGGCAGCGATCGGTTGAAAAGCATGCATTTGGTTTTACTAGCGTTTAAGAGCAGTTGGAGGCCACGGAAGGAGTGTTGTATGGCATTGAAGCTCGATTGGAGGTTAGATAGCACAGTGTCCAATGACGGGCCGAAAGTGTATAGAATGGTGTCGTCTGCGTAGAGGTGGATCAGGGAATCGCCCGCAGCAAGAGCAACATCATTGATATACACAGAGAAAAGAGTCGGCCCGAGATTGAACCCTGTGGCACCCCCATAGAGACTGCCAGAGGACCGGACAACATGCCCTCCGATTTGACACACTGAACTCTGTCTGCAAAGTAATTGGTGAACCAGGCAAGGCAGTATTCCGAAAAGCCGAGGCTACTGAGTCTGCCGATAAGAATATGGTGATTGACAGAGTCGAAAGCCTTGGCAAGGTCGATGAAGACGGCTGCACAGTACTGTCTTTTATCGATGGCGGTTATGATGTCGTTTAGTACCTTGAGTGTGGCTGAGGTGCACCCGTGACTGGCTCGGAAACCAGATTGCATAGCGGAGAAGGTACGGTGGGATTCGAGATGGTCAGTGACCTGTTTGTTGACTTGGCTTTCGAAGACCTTAGATAGGCAGGGCAGAATGGATATAGGTCTGTAACAGTTTGGGGCCAGGGTGTCTCCCCCTTTGAAGAGGGGGATGACTGCGGCAGCTTTCCAATCCTTGGGGATCTCAGACGATATGAAAGAGAGGTTGAACAGGCTGGTAATAGGGGTTGCGACAATGGCGGCGGATAGTTTCAGAAATAGAGGGTCCAGATTGTCAAGCCCAGCTGATTTATACGGGTCCAGGTTTTGCAGCTCTTTCAGAACATCTGCTATCTGGATTTGGGTAAAGGAGAACCTGGAGAGGCTTGGGCGAGGAGCTGCGGGGGGCCGGAGCTGTTGGCCGAGGTAGGAGTAGCCAGGCGGAAGGCATGGCCAGCCGTTGAGAAATGCTTGTTGAAGTTTTCGATAATCATGGATTTGTCGGTGGTGACCGTGTTCCCTAGCCTCAGTGCAGTGGGCAGCTGGGAGGAGGTGCTCTTGTTCTCCATGGACTTCACAGTGTCCCAGAACTTTTGGAGTTGGAGCTACAGGATGCAAACTTCTGCCTGAAGAAGCTGGCCTTAGCTTTCCTGACTGACTGCGTTTGGTTCCTGACTTCCTGAACAGTTGCATATCGCGGGGACTGTTCAATGCTATTGCAGTCCGCCACAGGATGTTTTTGTGCTGGTCGAGGGCAGTCAGGTCTGGAGTGAACCAAGGGCTGTATCTGTTCTTAGTTCTGCATTTTTTGAACGGAGCATGCTTATCTAATATGGTGAGGAAGTTACTCTTAAAGAATGACCAGGCATCCTCAACTGACGGGATGAGGTCAATGTCCTTCCAGGATACCCGGGCCAGGTCGATTAGAAAGGCCTGCTCACTGAAGTGTTTTAGGGAGCGTTTGACAGTGATGAGGGGTGGTCGTTTGACTGCGGCACCGTAGCGGATACAGGCAATGAGGCAGTGGTCGCTGAGATCCTGATTGAAGACAGCGGAGGTGTATTTGGAGGGCCAGTTGGTCAGGATGACGTCTATGAGGGTGCCCTTGCTTACAGAGTTAGGGTTGTACCTGGTGGGTTCCTTGATGATTTGTGTGAGATTGAGGGCATCTAGCTTAGATTGTAGGACTGCCGGGGTGTTAAGCATATCCCAGTTTAGGTCACCTAACAGAACAAACTCAGAAGCTAGATAGGGGCAATCCATTCACAAATGGTGTCCAGGGCACAGCTGGTAGCTGAGGGGGGTCGTTAGCAGGCGGCAACAGTGAGAGACTTATTTCTGGAGAGAGTAATTTTCAGAATTAGTAGTTCGAACTGTTTGGGTATGGACCTGGAAAGTATGACATTACTTTGCAGGCTATCTCTGCAGTAGACTGCGACACCTCCCCCTTTGGCAGTTCTATCTTGACGGAAGATGTATAACAGGCATGATGTATATAACTGGCTAGGTATAACAGGCAGGATGTATATAACTAGCTAGGTATAACAGGCATGATGTATATAACTGGTTAGGTATAACAGGCAGGATGTTTATAACTAGATAGGTATAACAGGCAGGATGTTTATAACTAGCTAGGTATAACAGGCAGGATGTTTATAACTAGCTAGGTATAACAGGCATGATGTTTATAACTAGCTAGGTATAACAGGCATGATGTTTATAACTAGCTAGGTATAACAGGCATGATGTTTATAACTAGTTAGGTATAACAGGCATGATGTTTATAACTAGTTAGGTATAACAGGCAGGATGTTTATAACTCGCTAGGTATAACAGGCATGATGTTTATAACTAGCTAGGTATAACAGGCATGATGTTTATAACTAGCTAGGTATAACAGGCATGATGTTTATAACTAGCTAGGTATAACAGGCATGATGTTTATAACTAGCTAGGTATAACAGGCATGATGTTTATAACTAGCTAGGTATAACAGGCAGGATGTTTATAACTAGCTATGTATAACAGGCAGGATGTTTATAACTAGTTAGGTATAACAGGCAGGATGTTTATAACTAGCTAGGTATAACAAGCAGGATGTGTATAATTAGATAGGTATAACAGGTAGGATGTATATAACTAGCTAGGTATAACAGGTAGAATGTGTATAATTAGCTAGGTATAACAGGTAGGATGTTTATAACTAGCTAGGTATAACAGGCAGGATGTGTATAATTAGCTAGGCTAGGTATAACAGGTAGGATGTGTATAATTAGCTAGGTATAACAGGTAGGATGTGTATAATTAGTTAGGTATAACAGGCATGATGTGTATAATTAGCTAGGTATAACAGGTAGGATGTGTATAATTAGTTAGGTATAACAGGCATGATGTGTATAATTAGCTAGGTATAACAGGCATGATGTATATAATTAGATAGGTATAACAGGTAGGATGTGTATAATTAGCAAGGTATAACAGGTAGGATGTGTATAATTAGCTAGGTATAGCAGGTAGGATGTGTATAATTAGATAGGTATAACAGGCATGATGTGTATAATTAGCTAGGTATAACAGGTAGGATGTGTATAATTAGCTAGGTATAACAGGTAGGATGTGTATAATTAGCTAGGTATAACAGGCATGATGTGTATAATTAGCTAGGTATAACAGGCAGGATGTCTATAATTAGCTAGGTATAACAGGCATGATGTGTATAATTAGCTAGGTATAACAGGCAGGATGTGTATAATTAGCTAGGTATAACAGGCAGGATGTGTATAATTAGCTAGGTATAACAGGTAGGATGTCTATAATTAGCTAGGTATAAAAGGTAGGATGTGTATAATTAGCTAGGTATAACAGGTAGGATGTGTATAATTAGATAGGTATAACAGGCAGGATGTGTATAATTAGATAGGTATAACAGGTAGGATGTGTATAATTAGATAGGTATAACAGGTAGGATGTGTATAATTAGCTAGGTATAGCAGGTAGGATGTGTATAATTAGCTAGGTATAACAGGTAGGATGTCTATAATTAGCTAGGTATAACAGGTAGGATGTGTATAATTAGCTAGGTATAACAGGTAGGATGTGTATAAATAGCTAGGTATAACAGGTAGGATGTGTATAATTAGATAGGTATAACAGGTAGGATGTGTATAATTAGCTAGGTATAACAGGCAGGATGTGTATAATTAGCTAGGTATAACAGGCAGGATGTGTATAATTAGCTAGGTATAACAGGTAGGATGTGTATAATTAGATAGGTATAACAGGTAGGATGTGTATAATTAGATAGGTATAACAGGTAGGATGTGTATAATTAGATAGGTATAACAGGTAGGATGTGTATAATTAGATAGGTATAACAGGTAGGATGTGTATAATTAGATAGGTATAACAGGTAGGATGTGTATAATTAGATAGGTATAACAGGTAGGATGTGTATAATTAGCTAGGTATAACAGGCAGGATGTGTATAATTAGATAGGTATAACAGGTAGGATGTGTATAATTAGCTAGGTATAACAGGCAGGATGTGTATAATTAGCTAGGTATAACAGGTAGGATGTGTATAATTAGCTAGGTATAACAGGTAGGATGTGTATAATTAGATAGGTATAACAGGTAGGATGTGTATAATTAGATAGGTATAACAGGTAGGATGTGTATAATTAGATAGGTATAACAGGTAGGATGTGTATAATTAGCTAGGTATAACAGGCAGGATGTGTATAATTAGATAGGTATAACAGGTAGGATGTATATAACTAGCTAGGTATAACAGGTAGGATTTTTATAACTAGCTAGGTATAACAGGTAGGATTTTTATAACTAGCTAGGTATAACAGGTAGGATTTTTATAAGTATGTATAACAGGCAGGATGTTTATAAGTAACTAAGTATTGCAGACTGGTTAATCACAAAGTGTATGAGCTGTCATTGTCATGGAGGTCTGGCTGGCCACCGCCCCTCCACTCCTCCCCACCACGCCGTGTTTGTCCCTTGTCCCTTTGTGTCCCTGTCAAAGGCCTGATCCCCCTGTCATTATTTGCTCCTTTATCTCCCTCTCTGCCCGTTCTGATTAGGGTCAGTGGAGTCTGACCAGCAGTGTTCTGGGGGATGCTATCCATTACCGTGTCACTGTGGATAGGCCCAGCATGGGTGAGGTGTGGTGTCAACACAAGCCTCTCGACAAAATCACCAACCCGTCTCCAGCTAATTATCCCAGTCCAAGATAATTAAATAGGGGTCGGTGTGTGTGTGTGTGTGTGTGTGTGTGTGTGTGTGTGTGCGTGCGTGCGTGCGTGCGTGCGTGCGTGCGTGCGGCTAATTCAGCAGGTAATTATTTATTATTTACATTTTAGTCATTTAGAAGATGTTCTTATCTAGAGTGACTTACAGTTAGTGCATTCATCTTAAGATAGCTAGGTGGGACAACCACACATCAGTCATAGTAAGTACATTTTTCCAAGTCAGGGCAAAACAGTCAAGTGTGAGTGTTAGTCAATGAAAGGCATTTATCTATTATTTTCAAGAAACCAGAGGTGGAAGAACGGAGTGCTCCGGTTGGGGTGTAGGGTTTGAGTATAACCTGAAGGTAGGGAGGGACAGTTCCTCTCTGTAGGCAAATACCATGGTCTTGTAGTGGATGCGAGCTTCAATTGGAAGCCAGTGGAGTGTGCGGAGGAGTGGGGTGACATAGGACAACTTGGGAAGGTTGAACACCAGGCGGCGGCATCATTGGTTGCAGGGGTTTGATGGCACAAGCAAGAAGCCCAGCCAACAGCTAGTTGCAGTAATCCAGACAGGAGATGACAAGTTCCTGGAGTAGGACCTGCGCCGGTTCCTGTGTGAGGTAGGGTCGTACTCTGCAGATGTTGTGGAGCATGAACCTGCAGGAGCAAGTCACTGCTTTGATGTTTGCAGAGAATGTCAGGGTGTTGTCCAGGGTCCAGGGTCACGCCAGTGTTCTTTGCACTCTGGGAGGGGGACACCGTGGAGTTGTCAACTGGGATGGAGAGGTCTTGGAGCAGGCAAGCCTTCCCTGGGAGAAAGGGCAGCTCCGTCTGGTTGAGGTTGAGCTTGAGGTGGTGGGCCGACATCCAAGCTGAGATATCCGCCACCTGGGTGTCAGAAGAATTTATATTGAATTCATTATCACTTCAACTCTGTATGTATTTCTTACTTTTCTTCTGAGTGGCAGCCTACAGGTACATGTTTTATAACTGTATCATTAAATATGTTAAGGTAGTTCCACTGGCCACACCATGTCATTTCAACGTGGAGAATTGGGTAATAATTGGTAGATATGTTGATCAATGAGATTCCAACCTATTTTCCCCCACTCAAAAAGACAGCCAAAAGTTTGTTTAATTTCCAACGTGTTACCACAATGCTTTCAAACATCTAAAACCATCTACAAGCACAACCAAATTCCAATGGAAATTTAGTTGTCACCTAAATGTGGTAACATGGTTCAACCATTTAAAAGCATACCCAAGTTCAAATGGAATACAATGTCAGATATTTTGTGTTACACTACTTAATGCGAATGACCAAGAAAACCGATCGAATGAATGAGAGAGAACGAGGGAGGAGAGATTTTGCAGTCATACATATTCCCACTTCGGTGTGCTTCTGTGCTGACCTGTTGTGGTGTGTGTGTGTGTGTGTGTGTGTGTGTGTGTGTGAGTGCAGTGTGACCGAGCTCTGGCTATTGCTGCGGCAGCACTGCCACCAGGCCTTTCTCTCTGCCTCGCTGCACTACCCATTGTCCCACCGGCTTTGGGAGAAAGACAAAAATGCTAGCCAGAGGAAACCAATAGAGGATCGCTTGCGTTGTCGATTCTGGAAAAGAAACAGCCTCCTGGTCCTCGTCTGTGGGCATTATTTGTCACCAAGTTTGACCTCCCTTTAACTCCATACTGTGTTAAGCTCTTAACCTCTGGCTCTGGCCATGAAAGAGTTAAGTAATATCTAATGAGGGGTGGCGTTGTACCTAACTCAGTTAGAAAATGGTCATTGGTAATTAATGGTAATTCAAATCAAATCAAATTTATTTATATAGCCCTTCGTACATCAGCTGATATCTCAAAGTGCTGTACAGAAACCCAGCCTAAAACCCCAAACAGCAAACAATGCAGGTAAGGGAAGTTAACCAAGAGCAAAATATAGGGCTTATATATAAAGGTGTATTTAAAGTGAATATGTTACCCTTAGATATCTATAACTTTAAAGGTCAAAATGATAGAGGACAATAATGAATAAATAGCAATAGGGATCTACATGGACTATGCAGTGTCCTGATTCAAATCCACATGTAGATCCTTGTTTCAACTTCACACAGCATGTTGACCCAATGTCTTTAAAACACCATAACAATAAGAAGTACCTTGCATTATGTCAAGTATACTGTACAATCACTATGTCTACGCAACGTAATGGAGGAAGAATGGATGCTCAATAACATGTTCCACAGTGTTTCATATGAAAATAAAAGGTTTCCCTATTTAAAATACAAATCTCCTCGAAAGCTTCTGAATATCACGTACCGATCCAGTTTGTTCTTCATTTCACGTGTCTCACAGTAGGTTACAATACTAGGTTTGAACAGGAAACCCTCTTCTCTCATCCCTATGCATTTATTGTACATTATTCCTGGCATGATGATCTGTACCTGAATGGAAGAGTAGGGCCTGAGCGCTCTCAGAGGACTGTGGAGAGTGGACCTGTGCCATTGTACTCTGGTAATGACCTGCTTTTCTCTGGCCGCTATGGGCTTATTTGTTTATCCCCCCCCGTTCTCAAGGCTGCTGCCACAGCGGTGTGAGGATAATGGAGGAGTGTTTTTGTTCCGTTCCTGCGTTGGGGGAATATAATCTAGTGTAAACAGTAGCATGTCTCCCAGGTTGAGAGAGGATGAATGGAGCGGTGTGGTTGATATTGACAGAGAGAGGAGTGGTGTGGTTGATATTGACAGAGAGAGGAGTGGTGTGGTTGATATTGACAGAGAGAGGAGCGGTGTGGTTGATATTGACAGAGAGAGGAGCGGTGTGGTTGATATTGACAGAGAGAGGAGTGGTGTGGTTGATATTGACAGAGAGAGGAGTGGTGTGGTTGATATTGACAGAGAGAGGAGTGGTGTGGTTGATATTGACAGAGAGAGGAGCGGTGTGGTTGATATTGACAGAGAGAGGAGTGGTGTGGTTGATATTGACAGAGAGAGGAGCGGTGTGGTTGATATTGACAGAGAGAGGAGCGGTGTGGTTGATATTGACAGAGAGAGGAGCGGTGTGGTTGATATTGACAGAGAGAGGAGCGGTGTGGTTGATATTGACAGTGGAGAGAGGAGCGGTGTGGTTGATATTGACAGAGAGAGGAGCGGTGTGGTTGATATTGACAGAGAGAGGAGTGGTGTGGTTGATATTGACAGAGAGAGGAGCGGTGTGGTTGATATTGACAGAGAGAGGAGCGGTGTGGTTGATATTGACAGAGAGAGGAGCGGTGTGGTTGATATTGACAGAGAGAGGAGCGGTGTGGTTGATATTGACAGAGAGAGGAGTGGTGTGGTTGATATTGACAGAGAGAGGAGCGGTGTGGTTGATATTGACAGAGAGAGGAGTGGTGTGGTTGATATTGACAGAGAGAGGAGCGGTGTGGTTGATATTGACAGTGGAGAGAGGAGCGGTGTGGTTGATATTGACAGAGAGAGGAGCGGTGTGGTTGATATTGACAGAGAGAGGAGTGGTGTGGTTGATATTGACAGAGAGAGGAGCGGTGTGGTTGATATTGACAGAGAGAGGAGCGGTGTGGTTGATATTGACAGAGAGAGGAGCGGTGTGGTTGATATTGACAGAGAGAGGAGCGGTGTGGTTGATATTGACAGAGAGAGGAGTGGTGTGGTTGATATTGACAGAGAGAGGAGCGGTGTGGTTGATATTGACAGAGAGAGGAGTGGTGTGGTTGATATTGACAGAGAGAGGAGCGGTGTGGTTGATATTGACAGAGAGAGGAGCGGTGTGGTTGATATTGACAGAGAGAGGAGCGGTGTGGTTGATATTGACAGAGAGAGGAGTGGTGTGGTTGATATTGACAGAGAGAGGAGCGGTGTGGTTGATATTGACAGAGAGAGGAGCGGTGTGGTTGATATTGACAGTGGAGAGAGGAGCGGTGTGGTTGATATTGACAGAGAGAGGAGCGGTGTGGTTGATATTGACAGAGAGAGGAGCGGTGTGGTTGATATTGACAGAGAGAGGAGTGGTGTGGTTGATATTGACAGAGAGAGGAGCGGTGTGGTTGATATTGACAGAGAGGAGCGGTGTGGTTGATATTGACAGTGGAGAGAGGAGCGGTGTGGTTGATATTGACAGAGAGAGGAGCGGTGTGGTTGATATTGACAGTGGAGAGAGGAGCGGTGTGGTTGATATTGACAGAGAGAGGAGCGGTGTGGTTGATATTGACAGTGGAGAGAGGAGCGGTGTGGTTGATATTGACAGAGAGAGGAGCGGTGTGGTTGATATTGACAGTGGAGAGAGGAGCGGTGTGAGGCTAGAAAGAGAGAGAAAGGCGGGGGAGGAGAGGATGAAAGTGGAGAGAGAGAGATGCAAATAGAGAGGGAGAAGGAGAGCGAGAGAGAGAGAGGAAAAGCAGGGATGAAAAGTGAACAAGGGGCAGGTCGTAGGTTACACCCCAAATTAAACCAGGCCAACCCTTTCATTTGGAGTGGCTCTTCCCTTGTGTGTGTACGTGTGCGCTCAATGAAACATGATACACATCCACAGAGAAATGAAATCACATATTGTCCCAGTCAGCTATTATACAATGCATTATGTCACCAAAACAAATCATTTATCTTCCTCTTAGCCAAAGTAGAAAACACTTTACAGATGAATTTATACTTATGTCACCCCATAGTGCGTAATAAGGTATGCTATAAGCATTCAAAACAGCCCATGACTTCTAATTACACCATACTAAATGGAAGTATTTCTCCTCATTACGTTTCCCACCCAAAAAGAAAATTGCATGCTGCTTTTCTTAAAATGAAAATTACAGAATAAAATTTTGTCGATTTATGGCGGAATTTTTTAAATTGGGATTTGTAAAAGAAAATATGACAATGATTTTTGCCCACCTCCCTCCTACTTGCTGCTCTGTGTCTGGCGTGCAGCAATGCACCCTGGGAGAACAAAAAACAACAAAAGAAACAGCCCCAGAGCCCCAGTGATAATGGTTCAACTGGGAGAATAAAGCTCCTCTCTGTTTCCCACATGCCATCCAGCTCCCAGCGTCCGCTCTGTTGACACTGGCAGCACAATGAGCACTATAGTCCCCTCCAATACATCTTTTATAGGAGCATTCTGGCCCCTGAATGTACAACTGGGGCTGCCCTGTCTGTATAAGCCATGTGAATATTGGCCAAGACTGCCTCTGCTTTGTTCAGCATTATTCCCCATTATTCCCCACAATAGATATCAACACTTTGGAAGTCATTTTAAAAAGGGGGCGAATCAAAATAGTGGCACTTTAAGGCTTTTTGTTTCTCTTCTACACACACGCCCTTGTACTGCATTCTCTCCCCCCACCCACCCATGGATCATTCAGCTCCAGGAGCAGAGAGCCAGAGGCAGGCTAGTGTGGAGGAGCAGAGAGCCAGGATAGGGAGGCAGGGAAGGAGATTCAGGCAGGCAGGGAGAGGAGGCAAGCAGGCATGGAAGGCTGGGGAGGAGAGCGAGCGAGGCAGGCAGGCAGGCATGGAAGGCTGGGGACAAGAGCCAGCGAGGTAGGCAGGCGGAGACGGGAGAGCAGGTATGCAGGGATGAGAACCAGGTGAGCAGGGTTGGGCAGGCAGGCAGGCAAGCAAGCATGCAAAGCAGGCACTCTGAGGAGAGGGAGGCAGGTAAGGACGCAGGTAGGCAGATGGAAGAAATAAGGAAAGGCAGTCTCCCATTCCATAGCCCCCTGGCCAGCTGTCTCCAGGGTTACTGGAAAGAAGTGATGGACAACCAGAAAGTACCTGGATGAAGACAAGGAGAGGATGTCACACTCCTCTTCTCCCTCCTCTTCATCCCTAATTTCCTGGGCACCATGGAAAGGACCCCCCCCCCCTCAAGAGCAGCAGGTATATGTTTTTTCTCTTTCCTCTTGGGGGGGGGTGGTTGACAGTCTTGGGGGAGAGGAGAGGGGGGTAATTTGGAGTGTGTCGGACGAGCAGGGAGAGTGTGACAAGGTCTTGACGTGTCTTGACAGGTTTGGTTAAAAGAGACTGTCTTCAAAGTTAATCAACTGATCTCTGACATTGGATTAGGTGCTGCTGTAGACCTTCTGGATTAGGTGCTGCTGTAGACCTTCTGGATTAGGTGCTGCTGTAGACCTTCTGGATTAGGTGCTGCTGTAGACCTTCTGGATTATGTGCTGCTGTAGATTTTCTGGATTAGGTGCTGCTGTAGACCTTCTGGATTAGGTGCTGCTGTAGACCTTCTGGATTAGGTGCTGCTGTACTCCTTCTGGATTAGGTGCTGCTGTACTCCTTCTGGATTAGGTGCTGCCGTAAATCAAATCAAATCAAATGTATTTATATAGCCCTTCGTACATCAGCTGATATCTCAAAGTGCTGTACAGAAACCCAGCCTAAAACCCCAAACAGCAAGCAATGCAGGTGTAAAAGCACGGTGGCTAGGAAAAACTCCCTAGAAAGGCCAAAACCTAGAAAGAAACCTAGAGAGGAACCAGGCTATGTGGGGTGGCCAGTCCTCTTCTGGCTGTGCCGGGTAGAGATTATAACAGAACATGGCAAAGATGTTCAAATGTTCATAAATGACCAGCATGGTCGAATAATAATAAGGCAGAACAGTTGAAACTGGAGCAGCAGCACAGTCAGGTGGACTGGGGACAGCAAGGAGTCATCATGTCAGGTAGTCCTGGGGCACGGTCCTAGGGCTCAGATCCTCCGAGAGAGAGAAAGAAAGAGAGAATTAGAGAGAGCATATGTGGGGTGGCCAGTCCTCTTCTGGCTGTGCCGGGTGGAGATTATAACAGAACATGGCCAAGATGTTCAAATGTTCATAAATGACCAGCATGGTCGAATAATAGTAAGGCAGAACAGTTGCAACTGGAGCAGCAGCATGGCCAGGTGGACTGGGGACAGCAAGGAGTCATCATGTCAGGTAGTCCTGGGACATGGTCCTAGGGCTCAGGCCAGTTGAAACTGGAGCAGCAGCACGGCCAGGTGGACTGGGGACAGCAAGGAGTCATCATGTCAGGTAGTCCTGGGGCATGGTCCTAGGGCTCAGGTCCTCCGAGAGAGAGAAAGAAAGAGAGAAGGAGAGAATTAGAGAACGCACACTTAGATTCACACAGGACACCGAATAGGACAGGAGAAGTACTCCAGATATAACAAACTGACCCTAGCCCCCCGACACATAAACTACTGCAGCATAAATACAGGAGGCTGAGACAGGGGGGTCAGGAGACACTGTGACCCCATCCGAGGACACCCCCGGACAGGGCCAAACAGGAAGGATATAACCCCACCCACTTTGCCAAAGCACAGCCCCCACACCACTGCTGTAGACCTTCGGGATTAGGTGCTGCTGTAGACCTTCTGGATTAGGTGCTGCTGTAGACCTTTGGGATTAGGTGCTGCTGTAGACCTTCTGGATTAGGTGCTGCTGTAGATTTTCTGGATTAGGTGCTGCTGTAGATCTTCTGGATTAGGTGCTGCTGTAGACCTTCTGGATTAGGTGCTGCTGTAGTCCTTCTGGAGTAGGTGCTGCTGTAGTCCTTCTGGATTAGGTGCTGCTGTAGTCCTTCTGGATTAGGTGCTGCTGTAGTCCTTCTGGATTAGGTGCTGCTGTAGATCTTCTGGATTAGGTGCTGCTGTAGTCCTTCTGAATTAGGTGCTGCTGTAGTCCTTCTGGATTAGGTGCTGCTGTAGTCCTTCTGGATTAGGTGCTGCTGTAGATCTTCTGGATTAGGTGCTGCTGTAGTCCTTCTGGATTAGGTGCTGCTGTAGACCTTCTGGATTAGGTGCTGCTGTAGACCTTCTGGATTAGGTGCTGCTGTAGTAAGTCGCTCTGGATAAGAGCGGTTGCTAAATGACTTAAATGTAATGTAAATGTAGACCTTCTGGATTAGGTGCTGCTGTAGATCTTCTGGATTAGGTGCTGCTGTAGACCTTCTGGATTAGGTGCTGCTGTAGACCTTCTGGATTATGTGCTGCTGTAGATTTTCTGGATTAGGTGCTGCTGTAGACCTTCTGGATTAGGTGCTGCTGTAGACCTTCTGGATTAGGTGCTGCTGTACTCCTTCTGGATTAGGTGCTGCTGTACTCCTTCTGGATTAGGTGCTGCCGTAAATCAAATCAAATCAAATGTATTTATATAGCCCTTCGTACATCAGCTGATATCTCAAAGTGCTGTACAGAACCCCAGCCTAAAACCCCAAACAGCAAGCAATGCAGGTGTAAAAGCACGGTGGCTAGGAAAAACTCCCTAGAAAGGCCAAAACCTAGAAAGAAACCTAGAGAGGAACCAGGCTATGTGGGGTGGCCAGTCCTCTTCTGGCTGTGCCGGGTAGAGATTATAACAGAACATGGCAAAGATGTTCAAATGTTCATAAATGACCAGCATGGTCGAATAATAATAAGGCAGAACAGTTGAAACTGGAGCAGCAGCACAGTCAGGTGGACTGGGGACAGCAAGGAGTCATCATGTCAGGTAGTCCTGGGGCACGGTCCTAGGGCTCAGATCCTCCGAGAGAGAGAAAGAAAGAGAGAATTAGAGAGAGCATATGTGGGGTGGCCAGTCCTCTTCTGGCTGTGCCGGGTGGAGATTATAACAGAACATGGCCAAGATGTTCAAATGTTCATAAATGACCAGCATGGTCGAATAATAGTAAGGCAGAACAGTTGAAACTGGAGCAGCAGCACGGCCAGGTGGACTGGGGACAGCAAGGAGTCATCATGTCAGGTAGTCCTGGGGCATGGTCCTAGGGCTCAGGTCCTCCGAGAGAGAGAAAGAAAGAGAGAAGGAGAGAATTAGAGAACGCACACTTAGATTCACACAGGACACCGAATAGGACAGGAGAAGTACTCCAGATATAACAAACTGACCCTAGCCCCCCGACACATAAACTACTGCAGCATAAATACTGGAGGCTGAGACAGGGGGGTCAGGAGACACTGTGACCCCATCCGAGGACACCCCCGGACAGGGCCAAACAGGAAGGATATAACCCCACCCACTTTGCCAAAGCACAGCCCCCACACCACTGCTGTAGACCTTCGGGATTAGGTGCTGCTGTAGACCTTCTGGATTAGGTGCTGCTGTAGACCTTTGGGATTAGGTGCTGCTGTAGACCTTCTGGATTAGGTGCTGCTGTAGATTTTCTGGATTAGGTGCTGCTGTAGATCTTCTGGATTAGGTGCTGCTGTAGACCTTCTGGATTAGGTGCTGCTGTAGTCCTTCTGGAGTAGGTGCTGCTGTAGTCCTTCTGGATTAGGTGCTGCTGTAGTCCTTCTGGATTAGGTGCTGCTGTAGTCCTTCTGGATTAGGTGCTGCTGTAGATCTTCTGGATTAGGTGCTGCTGTAGTCCTTCTGAATTAGGTGCTGCTGTAGTCCTTCTGGATTAGGTGCTGCTGTAGTCCTTCTGGATTAGGTGCCGCTGTAGATCTTCTGGATTAGGTGCTGCTGTAGTCCTTCTGGATTAGGTGCTGCTGTAGACCTTCTGGATTAGGTGCTGCTGTAGACCTTCTGGATTAGGTGCTGCTGTAGTAAATCGCTCTGGATAAGAGCGGTTGCTAAATGACTTAAATGTAATGTAAATGTAGACCTTCTGGATTAGGTGCTGCTGTAGATCTTCTGGATTAGGTGCTGCTGTAGACCTTCTGGATTAGGTGCTGCTGTAGACCTTCTGGATTATGTGCTGCTGTAGATTTTCTGGATTAGGTGCTGCTGTAGACCTTCTGGATTAGGTGCTGCTGTAGACCTTCTGGATTAGGTGCTGCTGTACTCCTTCTGGATTAGGTGCTGCTGTACTCCTTCTGGATTAGGTGCTGCCGTAAATCAAATCAAATCAAATGTATTTATATAGCCCTTCGTACATCAGCTGATATCTCAAAGTGCTGTACAGAAACCCAGCCTAAAACCCCAAACAGCAAGCAATGCAGGTGTAAAAGCACGGTGGCTAGGAAAAACTCCCTAGAAAGGCCAAAACCTAGAAAGAAACCTAGAGAGGAACCAGGCTATGTGGGGTGGCCAGTCCTCTTCTGGCTGTGCCGGGTAGAGATTATAACAGAACATGGCAAAGATGTTCAAATGTTCATAAATGACCAGCATGGTCGAATAATAATAAGGCAGAACAGTTGAAACTGGAGCAGCAGCACAGTCAGGTGGACTGGGGACAGCAAGGAGTCATCATGTCAGGTAGTCCTGGGGCACGGTCCTAGGGCTCAGATCCTCCGAGAGAGAGAAAGAAAGAGAGAATTAGAGAGAGCATATGTGGGGTGGCCAGTCCTCTTCTGGCTGTGCCGGGTGGAGATTATAACAGAACATGGCCAAGATGTTCAAATGTTCATAAATGACCAGCATGGTCGAATAATAGTAAGGCAGAACAGTTGAAACTGGAGCAGCAGCATGGCCAGGTGGACTGGGGACAGCAAGGAGTCATCATGTCAGGTAGTCCTGGGACATGGTCCTAGGGCTCAGGCCAGTTGAAACTGGAGCAGCAGCACGGCCAGGTGGACTGGGGACAGCAAGGAGTCATCATGTCAGGTAGTCCTGGGGCATGGTCCTAGGGCTCAGGTCCTCCGAGAGAGAGAAAGAAGAAGAGAGGAGGAGAGAATTAGAGAACGCACACTTAGATTCACACAGGACACCGAATAGGACAGGAGAAGTACTCCAGATATAACAAACTGACCCTAGCCCCCCGACACATAAACTACTGCAGCATAAATACTGGAGGCTGAGACAGGGGGGTCAGGAGACACTGTGACCCCATCCGAGGACACCCCCGGACAGGGCCAAACAGGAAGGATATAACCCCACCCACTTTGCCAAAGCACAGCCCCCACACCACTGCTGTAGACCTTCGGGATTAGGTGCTGCTGTAGACCTTCTGGATTAGGTGCTGCTGTAGACCTTCGGGATTAGGTGCTGCTGTAGACCTTCTGGATTAGGTGCTGCTGTAGATTTTCTGGATTAGGTGCTGCTGTAGATCTTCTGGATTAGGTGCTGCTGTAGACCTTCTGGATTAGGTGCTGCTGTAGTCCTTCTGGAGTAGGTGCTGCTGTAGTCCTTCTGGATTAGGTGCTGCTGTAGTCCTTCTGGATTAGGTGCTGCTGTAGTCCTTCTGGATTAGGTGCTGCTGTAGATCTTCTGGATTAGGTGCTGCTGTAGTCCTTCTGAATTAGGTGCTGCTGTAGTCCTTCTGGATTAGGTGCTGCTGTAGTCCTTCTGGATTAGGTGCTGCTGTAGATCTTCTGGATTAGGTGCTGCTGTAGTCCTTCTGGATTAGGTGCTGCTGTAGACCTTCTGGATTAGGTGCTGCTGTAGACCTTCTGGATTAGGTGCTGCTGTAGTAAGTCGCTCTGGATAAGAGCGGTTGCTAAATGACTTAAATGTAATGTAAATGTAGACCTTCTGGATTAGGTGCTGCTGTAGATCTTCTGGATTAGGTGCTGCTGTACTCCTTCTGGATTAGGTGCTGCTGTAGACCTTCTGGATTAGGTGCTGTTGTAGACCTTCTGTATTAGGTGCTGCTGTAGACCTTCTGGATTAGGTGCTGTTGTAGACCTTCTGGATTAGGTGCTGTTGTAGACCTTCTGGATTGGGTGCTGCTGTAGACCTTCTGGATTAGGTGCTGCTGTAGTCCTTCTGGATTAGGTGCTGCTGTAGTCCTTCTGGATTAGGTGCTGCTGTATACCTTCTGGATTAGATGCTGTTGTAGACCTTCTGGATTAGGTGCTGTTGTAGACCTTCTGGATTGGGTGCTGCTGTAGACCTTCTGGATTAGGAAAGGTGCATGCTTTCAACAAGGAGGAATGACTCCTTTCTACCAGTCTATATGTATGTGATTGTTAACAGTATTTGATTAATATCTCTGTAAATATTCCTTCTCTGTAATATTTCTATGGGTAAATCACAAACCCATAACGTACTACATTCTTATAGCCGCTCTGTGTTAGTCCAGTCTTCGTGTTCACAGTATTTATTGTCATTGATTTGTAATGATTCAAAGAAAGATAACTGTTTCAATTCTGAGTGATTTATTGCATTAAGTGGCTGCTTGGAGACAACAAATTATTAAAAATGTATACAATGATTTAATCAATCTTGTATTTAATGAAAATAGGTATTGGTTAACTGAAACTAACTATATTATTATAAGCATATCTAAGAGTCTCTTGTTCTTCCGTTTTGCTTCAATAATAAATACTCTACTTACTGTTACTTCAGTCTATTCTTTTCAAAAGATGCATTTTGATCATGTGGATAAAAAAAGAACCTAAAGATGAATCAGTGCATATCTTGATTTCCAAATGAGTTTAAAGGTCACATTATGAGAATGGCAAGCAGAGGGCATGCTTTCATCCTCCCCGGCTTCTGAAGGCATCTTAGAGGCAGTAAGGGCCGCTCATAAACAAAGAAAGGAGTGCAGAGAGAAAGAAAGGAGTTGTGAGGATGGGAAGGAAAGGGCAGGTGTAAAAGAAGGAGCTTTGAAACCAGCAGGTCTTGGCTGGAAGGATGACCTCATTTAGAATGCTGGAAGGATGACCTCATTTAGAATGAGAGGAGTCTGGAGTGGCGATAGCAAGAGAGCCACCCAGCTGGGCCTGCTCAGCGAGCTCCGCTCTGAGGCCCACCACAGGGAACACCATGAAAATACACACGCAAGCACACATACACCAGTCCCCTGCTGTCTCACTCCCCAGCCTCCCAGGCCCTTTATTTACCCAAAGGAAAGGGCCCACAGTGGCCGCCACACAGACTGGGGGCTGGGACCAACACGATGGAGTGAAGGGGAGAGGAGGAATGGAGGAGGGCAAAAAGAAAGAAATAAAGAAAGGTGAGTGTGAGTCCCTAATTTGGCCCAGGGGATATAGGGATATAGGGAGAGACTCCCAGGTCCAATATTTAAGCTGGGGGACAAGGTTAGACCCAGAGCCCCAGCCCCCCAGGCCCCAGCCCCCCAGAGCCCCAGCCCCCCAGGCACCAGGGGAAGAGGAGTAGGTTGAGTGGGCTGACGGAGGAGGAAGCGGAGGTCAGGGGGAAACGCAGCTTTTTATTTGTGTTGTTACCGTGTCAGATCCAATTTGCAGCACAGTCAGGAGGGGGTTAAATGAGATTACCAGCTTTGGACACTGTCACCAGACTCTGCTGTCACTGCTGTTGCTAGCTGCTGGGCATGCTAAATGACTATTTAATAGTCAGCTGTTTTAGCCCTTTTGGGATAGCCAGGCTGGCAGAAGGGCTGGAAAAAGCACTAGTCAGCAACAGTTTGGAACTGGGGGATTTTGTTTGTTTGAATTCTGCTACTTTTCACTTTTGTGTAACCTGTTTTATGTCTCAAATTAATAAGAATAGTTCAAATAGACAATCATTGGCCTTGGTTGAGTGAACAGACATTTTCTCAATCCCATTTAATGTGTGGGTTTAAATGGCAGCACTGTTGATACACCTGATGTATTTACCCTTGTGGGTAGTGAGTAGTATCTCCATTAAGATTCTAAATCTCACACCAATTTTGCTGTATTCTTTGACTCTGTAGTTACCGTAGGTTTGAGGTATATAGGTGGGATTGTGATAGCATGGTTTGGGGAGGAAGTGGCTGTGGTTGGGGAGACATGGGTAGAGGGGGAAAGGGGGCAGTGGGATTGACATAAATCCTGTCGGTGGTGTATCATCGCTCATAATCCTTTCATGCTCCATTAATCCCTCTTCGCCAGGGTCGCCTTCGCCAGGGCCCTCCTCCTAATAACCATAATCTCATTACACAACAAATCAAAACTTTCCTATTTATCTGCAGATTTCAAATGAAACTAATAAGGCTTTACCCATACAGTCCTCTGTCCCCTTGTAACCACCACCACCACCCCTCCGCCCCCCCCAAAACCCTAATCATATTTCTGCCTATCTAAAAGCAATCAGTGATTGTGTTAGCTACGGAGTACGGAGCGCTACTGACAATACCAGGGGAAAGGAAAGAGCCCAGCTGGACTAATTAAATTAAATGCTAGGCTGCCAGAGCTTCGTCGCTCCTATCGCTAGCTCTCCCTCTCAGTCTCTCTCTCTCTCTCTCTCGCTCTAGCTTGTAGCTCGTACCGTGCGGGCCTGGTGAGAAGGGGTGCAGAATTAATAAGCATTACGGTGCGATGCGGGAGATGATATCATAATGGAAGCAGAGCTTTGATGTGAAGAGTCCCTCATTGAAATTCAATGTACCATAATGTACCATAGTGACAGATGCCGTGGAGATGTGTGGTAGCCGCTGGGCCAACCAGAGAGAGGCCTTTGGAGTATCTGTCTCTGGTTGGGGGTTTTGCTTTTAATGTGTGCGTGAATGGGCACAGGTGTGGTAGCACAGGCAGTGTTGAGTTGTTGGTTTGGGTTTGTGTTTCTGGACACAGGTCTGGTTGGTAAGACAGGTAGTGTTGTTGGTTTGGGTTTGTGTTTCTGGACACAGGTCTGGTTGGTAAGACAGGTAGTGTTGTTGGTTTGGGTTTGTGTTTCTGGACACAGGTCTGGTTGGTAAGACAGGTAGTGTTGAAGGTTTGGGTTTGTGTTTCTGGACACAGGTCTGGTTGGTAAGACAGGTAGTGTTGTTGGTTTGGGTTTCTGTTTCTGGACACAGGTCTGGTTGGTAAGACAGGTAGTGTTGTTGGTTTGGGTTTGTGTTTCTGGACACAGGTCTGGTTGGTAAGACAGGTAGTGTTGTTGGTTTGGGTTTAGGTTTGTGTTTCTGGACACAGGTCTGGTTGGTAAGACAGGTAGTGTTGTTGGTTTGGGTTTGTGTTTCTGGACACAGGTCTGGTTGGTAAGACAGGTAGTGTTGAAGGTTTGGGTTTGTGTTTCTGGACACAGGTCTGGTTGGTAAGACAGGTAGTGTTGTTGGTTTGGGTTTCTGTTTCTGGACACAGGTCTGGTTGGTAAGACAGGTAGTGTTGTTGGTTTGGGTTTGTGTTTCTGGACACAGGTCTGGTTGGTAAGACAGGTAGTGTTGTTGGTTTGGGTTTAGGTTTGTGTTTCTGGACACAGGTCTGGTTGGTAAAACAGGTAGTGTTGAAGGTTTGGGTTTGTGTTTCTGGACACAGGTCTGGTTGGTAAGACAGGTAGTGTTGTTGGTTTGGGTTTGTGTTTCTGGACACAGGTCTGGTTGGTAAGACAGGTAGTGTTGAAGGTTTGGGTTTGTGTTTCTGGACACAGGTCTGGTTGGTAAGACAGGTAGTGTTGAAGGTTTGGGTTTGTGTTTCTGGACACAGGTCTGGTTGGTAAGACAGGTAGTGTTGTTGGTTTGGGTTTCTGTTTCTGGACACAGGTCTGGTTGGTAAGACAGGTAGTGTTGTTGGTTTGGGTTTGTGTTTCTGGACACAGGTCTGGTTGGTAAGACAGGTAGTGTTGTTGGTTTGGGTTTAGGTTTGTGTTTCTGGACACAGGTCTGGTTGGTAAAACAGGTAGTGTTGAAGGTTTGGGTTTGTGTTTCTGGACACAGGTCTGGTTGGTAAGACAGGTAGTGTTGTTGGTTTGGGTTTGTGTTTCTGGACACAGGTCTGGTTGGTAAGACAGGTAGTGTTGAAGGTTTGGGTTTGTGTTTCTGGACACAGGTCTGGTTGGTAAGACAGGTAGTGTTGTTGGTTTGGGTTTCTGTTTCTGGACACAGGTCTGGTTGGTAAGACAGGTAGTGTTGTTGGTTTGGGTTTGTGTTTCTGGACACAGGTCTGGTTGGTAAGACAGGTAGTGTTGTTGGTTTGGGTTTAGGTTTGTGTTTCTGGACATAGGTCTGGTTGGTAAAACAGGTAGTGTTGAAGGTTTGGGTTTGTGTTTCTGGACACAGGTCTGGTTGGTAAGACAGGTAGTGTTGTTGGTTTGGGTTTAGGTTTGTGTTTTTTGACACAGGTCTGGTTGGTAAAACAGGTAGTGTTGAAGGTTTGGGTTTGTGTTTCTGGACACAGGTCTGGTTGGTAAGACAGGTAGTGTTGTTGGTTTGGGTTTAGGTTTGTGTTTCTGGACACAGGTCTGGTTGGTAAAACAGGTAGTGTTGACTGGCGATGAGAGCGATTCACACTCAACTTTGAGATGTCTGTGGTGCTCCTTAAGTTAAAGATAAGTCTGGCGACGATTTTCAACTGAGAATGGCACTGCAGTCAGGGAGTAAACATCACTTTCCTATAGCAGTTACAGTTGCGTTTCTCACGACAGACATATCCATATATAATGACATAAATATATTTTCTCCAAACCTCGGCCTTCTGGCAATTTATCCTGAGACGACTCTGAGAAATCCGACCGTACATGTTCCCCATTTTTCCTCTCACACTCCCGCTGAGAGCGAACCGAACCGCCGAGCAGTGGTCGGACTAATAGATGCCGCAAAAGTGCATTAGCTAATAAGCATGTAAGCAGCAAAGTGGTTAACAGGGATACTTTCTCTCTCTCCCCTCCAGACTGGCACATAGCAACCATTATGCCTTCTCTCTCTGAGTGCAAAGAGCTTTTAATATAGCCTCTGACCCAGGGTGACGAGACGCCGACAGAAAGACTCTCGGTCCTAGTTTGGGGCTTCGTTCTCTGCCCATTATGGTCGCGGCCTATTACTTGAGTAATGAGTGACATGAGGTCTAATTATAAACGTGCTTGGAGATGCTGGGTTATTAAATGTAAAGAGCTAGCTGGCAGTGCCATTAACAGGGCTCCGCTAAGTGATGTCTGTGAACTGCTAAAAAGCCCTCACATTCATTACATATCAATCAAAGAAGGTGTAGTGATTAATTGATGAACGACTGAGACAATACTTAACAGCCCCTCAAAAAGCACTTCTGTAACAACATTAGAAAATTAGTAAAAATTGGAGGGGAAAATGAATATTCTGTAGGGGAGTATGGGGAAAGATTAGCTATTTTTTACATTCAGCAGAACTCCATCAAGGGAAATATAGTATTCTTTCTAACAAATATATCTACATATATTTCAGGTTGTTGTGTCCCTGGAAATAACAAGAAATTCATGTAAAAATGACTGTTTTGAAAAGGATGTCAAAGAAAGTGATCTCTTGGCAAAACTTAATACGGGTATAGGGTAAGGTGAGCCGCCTTGGGGTAAGTGGGTGATGATGTCCTGTGACAGTGGGTGATGGTGCTGGTAGGTCAACGTTTAATTAATGGAATGGGGATGAGGTATATTGTATATCTTAAATGTATGCCTATATTCAGATATCGATCTCTGTGTTCAATATCACTTACCCTTCCATTTTGTGACCAGTTGTCTGGGACATGGGGTGTTGTTTCCATCTGCCAATTCACAGGAAAGTTCTCCACATCTGAGGCTACTAAGCCCATGAAACTGGTCTGCAAAATGATTGCTATGTTTATGCATGCTCAGACTTCATGTCATCAGATAAGACCTTGTGTGCCTCTGCTACTCTAGCGTAGCCTCTCTTTCACTCAGTTCCTTGGCTGCTCTCTCAAGAACCTCAAGGGGGCTAGACCATTGCTTGTTTTACTTTTGTATACACATATGCATGACACATTGCAAAAATACTATGCATATTATGCATAAAGCTGACCAAATATAATCCTGATTTGTGGTGGTATGGTGGCCATTTTGATTATATTAGCCCACACAGCTACAAGGATGCACATTCATTCTAGGTTTAGGACCTCATATTATAGCTTATAGAGACCCCAACTGATGTGTAAAACAATCTTAAAACTATCTACTTTGGTTTAGATACCAGCGTAATGAAACCTATAACACAAGAAATTCATTTGACTTTGTCAAAATTAGTTGTTGGACCTAACTTGCTTATGACTTTTTCCATGTAGGTACTTCCTTCATAGACCCCATTAAATGATGACCTCTTCCTAAACATTTGGTCACATGATTAATTTTGTGTATGGTTTCCTGGAAACAAGGGGTGGCTCAACTAACCCTTTGGCTCAACTTACCCCACTCTCCCTAGCATATCTGTACTAAATCTATCTGTGCATTCTGAAGGTATGGTGTCAGATTATTATAGAAAGAACACCTGAAGCTCCTTTTGAAGGATGGATCTTTCTGAACTCTCAGGGTACGTCTATGGTATTAATGGATGACTGTCAAATAACAGCTCATGAATAAATATACATTTTAAAAGGACTAGTGGCCATACTATAGTACCCTTAAACTCAACTCTGGACCTCGAAGCCAGTTCCCCTGCATTTTTTAATTGTTCCACTCTAATTAGGGATTTAGACCTGGGACACCAGGTGTGTGCAATGAATGATCAGGTAGAACAGAAAACCAGCAGGCTCTGAACCTCGTAGGGTCAGAGTTGAGTACCCCTGCTATAGTACAATATCTATTTAGTAATTCAGTTATATTATATGAAACTCTTAGGTGAAAATTGTACGATGTATTGGTTGCAAAACAGGTTGAGTTGGAAATACAGTATATATCGGCATATTCCATGTAAATACTGCGTTAACATACTGGTGTACTTATACAGTATATAAACAAGACCTTCAGTTACATAGATGACATGGTCTATCTATCTATCTATCTATCTAGCTATCTAGCTATCTATATATCTATCTATCTAGTTAGCTAGCTATCTATCTATATATCTATCTATCTATCTAAACCATTCAAAAGCCATAGAATGACATTGACCTTACTGGATATGTAGTTCAATAAACAAGGACAGAAAGCTCAACATGAAGAACGAAGCACTGGGATTTTCTTTTTGTCATGAACAATGTTTTCAGATACATTACGTGCACTTTGATGGTACATGGAGAGTTGACCTTGAGTCAGGAAGAGAAGATCTTCTGTCCTGTTTTTAGTGGACAGTACTAGGTTCGAGGGGCCACTGTTGCAGTGGTTAAACCCAGTTTTTGTGATGTACTTTGTTAAATCGATAAAAAACAGATTTTTACAGCTAACTTTTTCATAAATGGACCAGATGACTTTGAGTTCAATTCACACTCAGAATATGCCACAGTCACATTCAGTTTCTACAACACTATGTAGTGACTTTTTAAGGTCCTTGTCCAAGAACAGGTGTGGAACCAGTCAAGTGTTGATCTGTTCAGCTTACTATGTGCTGCAAAGTGTATGGATTCTTCGTTACCAAAGTACTACAGACAGACAGACAGACAGACAGACAGACAGACAGACAGACAGACAGACAGACAGACAGACAGACAGACAGACAGACAGACAGACAGACAGACAGACAGACAGACAGAGACAGAATCCATCAAGGCTGTATCTCAGTAGTAGTGTCGAGGCCTCATCTCCTCTTCCATTGTTCTCTATCTGCACTGATCTGAAACCACAGAATGGTTCAAAAGTAACATGCTGGAAGTTTAGCTTGGGGAATTGCTTTCACTAATTCAACTGTGAACCTGGTGCATATGAGCTTTGGGAGTATTTCAAACAAATTCCACAATATTTGTACATACAGTGCTTTCGGAAAGCTTTCAGACCACTTGGCTTTTTCCACATTTGGTTAAGTTATCCTCAATTCTAAAATTGATTAAGTTATATTTTTTCCTCATCAATCTACATACTCATCAATCTACATACATACCCCATAACGACAAAGCGAAAACAAGTTTTTAGAAATTTTGCAAATGTATGAAAAAAAAAACTGAAATACCTTATTTACATAAGTATTCAGACCCTTTGCTATGAGACTTCGAAGATGAGCTCAGGAGTGTCCTGTTTCCATTAAGCATCCTTTGAGATGTTTCTACAACTTGATTGGAGTCCACCTGTGGTAAATTCAATTGATTGGACATGATTTGGAAAGGCACATACCTGTCTATATAAGGTCCCACAGTTGACAGTGCATGTCAGAGCAAAAACCAAGCCATGAGGTCGAAGGATTGTGTCTTGGAGTCCGTAGAGCTCCGAGACAGGATTGTGTCGAGTCACAGATCTGAGAAAGGGTGCCAAAGCATTTCTGCAGTATTGAAGGTCCCCAAGAACACAATGGCCCAATCATTCTTAGATGGAAGAAATTTGGAACCACCAAGACTCTTCCTAGAGCCAAACTGAGCAATCGGGGGAGAAGGGCCTTGGTCAGGGAGGTGACCAAGAACCCTATTTTTCACTTTTACAGAGCTCGAGAGTTCCTCTGTGGATATGGGAGAACCTTCCAGAAGGACAACCATCTTTGCAGCACTCCACCGATCAGGCCTTTATGGTACAGTGGCCAGACAGAAGCCACTCCTCAGTAAAAGGCACATGTAAGCCCGCTTGGAGTTTGCCAAAAGGCATCTAAAGGACTCAGACCATAAGAAACCAAGATTGAACGCTTTGGCCTGAATGCCAAGCACCAAGTCCAGAGGAAACCTGGCACCATCCCTACGGTAAAGCATGGTGGTGGAAGCATCATGCTGTGGGGATGTTTTTTCAGTGTCAGGGACTGGGAGAATCAGGATCAAGGGAAAGAAGAGCAGAGCAAAGTACAGAGAGATTGTTGATGAAAACCTGCTCAGACTGGGGTGAAGGTTCACCTTCCAACAGGACTGCGACCCTAAGCACACAGCAAAGACAACACAGGAGTGGCTTCGGGACAAGTCTCTGAATGACCTTGAGTGGCCCAGCCAGAGCCTGGACTTGAAGCCGATCAAACATCTTTGGAGAGACTTGAAAATAGCTGTGCAGCAACGCTCCCCATCCAACCTGACAGAGCTTGAGAGGATCTGCAGAGAAGAATGGGAGAAACTCCCCAAATACAGTTGTGCCAAGCTTGTATCATCACACCCAAGAAAAATAGAGGCTGTAATCACTGCCAAAGGTGCTTCAACAAAGTAATGAGTAAACGGTCTGAATACTTATGTAAATACAACATTTCCTTTTTTAATTTGTTATAAATTTGCAAAAATTTTTGGTTATTGTGTGTAGATTGATGAGGGGGAAAAAACAATTTAATCTATTTTAGAATAAGGCCGTAACGTAACAAAATGTGGAAAAAGTCAAGAGGTCTGAATACTTTCCGAATGCACTGTATATATGTAGTGTAGATGAACCAAGTACAATAAGAAGGAAACTTCATATTAAGTGTTGCCAAGAATTCAATTAAACCTATACAACACATGTTAAGATTAGAGAGCCGTGTCCATGACAACAACATGTCTTCTGGCTACGGGCCTACATGTTCTCACTCTCAGCCCTGTCAATGCTCTTAAATCCAGCAGGAGCTGACATCTGCTGCGACAGCAAGCTTACACAAACTGCTCTACGAAAACGGCCTTTGATGCCATTAGCCCCTGCCGGGCGCTAACATGTTGTTTCTAGGAGCTTCAGCTGATGCTACAACACAGGAGAGAGACAGGGGAGAGAAAGGCTGTGGGCTTAGAGATTCCACTGCTAACAGGGGGGGGTGAAGCCAGAGAGGCAGAAGAGAGCTGTGAACATCCCCTGTGTGCTTATCTATCCAGGGTGCTTTGATCCTCCAATGAGAGCTGGGGGTGGGGTGGCTGCTGCTCCATGTTAGGGCTCAATAGGCAGCACTCTCGGAACATAGAAATACACTTAATAGAATGGACCTTCACTTCTTCTTTTTTTAAGTGTCCTGTTGTAGACTTGGAAACTTTTGATGAATCCAAGACTACAACAGGTCTCAGAATCAAGTATATTTCTAGGTGTTCTTCACTTGCAGTAACTTCACCATGTTGGGTTAACAGTGAAACATGATGTTGCTAGAGCTGTGTATTTTCTATTTGTTCCGTACTACATATATTGACACCTATTGATAATACCACGGAGAGGAACCTTTAGCAGTAGGTTCAACTGTGGCTTTTTTTCTTTGACCCTAATAGCAGGGGCTGCTCCCCTGTTTGATTTACGGGGCCCTTGAACACCATTTGTTCAATGGCTTTTAGAGGGGGCTCGTGAGGGTTGATGTGTCTGAATATGGTTGGGGACGGAACAGGCCACTCCTGCTTTTACGCGTTTGTCTCCCTCTTTTCTAGATGCCTCCACGCCTGACCCCAAATACCCTGCCTCTTAGCAACAAAGCAGTAGATAGGCGCTTCATGGGGGACCATTACACTGAGTACTCTGAACAGCGACAACGCAGGCCTTGATCGAGACGCGAAAGTGGAGCGACAGACATAAAAGCAGAACTGTGTGCTTTAGCCTACATGGACCAGCTCTCTGATGGAAATGTATTTCCTCTCAGGGAGTCTAACCTGGCTAAATTAAGATTACATGGAAATATGAGTATTATGATCAATGCTCTTCAGCACGACATTAACGGTACTCAAAGATGTACTCAAACTAAAGACTCATACTGGTACCTGTAAATAGGCCCGGAGGCATGAGAAAAGGCTTTGAAACCAGAGAATGCCAATGTCACCAACTCTGTTGGAGCAGCCCATCCTATAAGTTGTCTAAAAGGAATTGGCCATATTATAAAGTGATGATTCACTATTTGCGAATTGTGTCAAGCACAACCTCTCGTTGTGCGTAGTCTGAAGTGAAACTATCCCTTCAACATGAGGCATGATGGGTAAATGGTACTTCAGTGAGTGGACTGTGAGCTCACTGAAGTACCTTGAAGGCTTGAGATAAACGTCTATTGGTTATATTTCTATATCTCCTGTCTCCAGTGTGAAATGGACAAATGCCATGGGCCTGTGTGGACCAAACAAGGCTATAAATGTCTATGGATAATGGGATACACATTCAGTCTGCTTCAGTTCAGAATGCGATAGAGACATGTGAGACTTTTAGCCCCCAAGGAAATAGCATATGACTGTCATTTTCACAACGGGACATATTTAAAAACAGATTGCAGACATGTTAAACCTAACTGCCATCACCTGCCAGGGGTTGTAAATGTCAACAACAAGAAATAAACACTTATCAACAAAGAGGAAACCCTATAGAGGAGAAGGTGGAAGTGTTGATTCATAAACCCACTGAAGACGGTACCAAGAAAACACTTAAGAAACGCTCAAGAATGTTAAGACTAAAGGCTCCAAGACATTTGTCTCTTGATATTCTCAGAGCATGTAACAATTACATTAATATAAGGTTAATGAAACATCCGTTTTTATTTTTGCAGTTGCAAACCTGAACATTACGTTGAAATTATGGATAATCTCCTGTCACAAAATACAGAATGACTGTAACCCATATAGTCTGAGGTTATGTTATGATAATAAAATCGTACAAATTCCCAACAGGGACGAAACAGACGTATAGCCTAACAGTAGAGCTGAATAGGATGAATCGGCTGGTTTCTTACGGTGAAAAGGATGGTGTATACAGTTGGTACTCCGGCTCCCTCGTCGAGCTCCCCAACTCCCAGCTGTCTTCACACCAGTGATTTGTTTTCATTCATCCTTCGGCAGGGAAGGAACCAAGAAGGAAGACACGAAAAGCGGTCAGATAGATTTGAATACCCACGGAAATTCCATTTCGAGAGAAACAACTATTTTTAATTGCCCATTAGATATTTCAATGATTGTATTTGCTTCTCGTGTCCTGCCAGTATGGGGTGTGAGTGAATTTGTGTTGGACATGCCAATCAAGGACACTGATGAATAGTTGAATTAGATTTCTTTCTTTTCTTGTAAAAAAATATTTTTAAAAGATGGGAATATTTTCAAAAATTCTTTAGAGTGAGACTATAGAGCTAGAATTCACATGACTTGGATCCCATTGAAAAGACACCTTTATTTCCTCCAGTCTGTTATGTTTAATGAGTAATGAAGTAGCCTCATGACAGACAAACCGCCACAAATAATGGCATCATTGTGTGTGTGTGTGTGTGTGGGGGGGGTACCTTGCTGCTTGGAGTAATATAGTCATAATGGGTGTGCAATGTGTAACTGTAATAACATACTGTAAGTGCCCAGACAGGATCAATTCTAACAATAAAGTTCGTCCTAACATCGGTTTAAAATCCATAGAAAACTCGAATAAAAGAGAAACGTGAACATTTTTTAAATATGGAAATACATTATTTTTTAAATACAGATACATTTAAAGTTCTAAGAATAGCAAATGTTCTAGCTCTATCCTATGTTGTGGGTGTTCATGATGCGCGCTGTGTTGGAGGACGGAATAGAGCAACAGACAGATAGATGTAGGCTAAAACTCGCAACATAGTAGCATGCGCCCCTGCTATCCACGCCCGCCCCCACGTGCCAATTATTTTCCCAAAACTCGCTGAGAGGCGACAGAAGCACCTGACAGATGTTGACCGTTTAAAGCCGCGCATTCTCGCGAGTTCAAGAGACACTCCACGTGCACTTTAGGGACGGGATGAAACGGAGAGACCGCACTTTAGCAGCATCGGATGAAGGTTTTGGAACAAGCTCTTGTCAATGGTTAAACACTGACAGAATAAGTAAAGCATTCAGAAATATGATGAGGATTTTTCCTACTCAGTCTAATTCCAAATGTTGATGCCAAAGACATTTCCTTTTTTATAACAGACTTTGGTTTTGGAGAAAGACTTGGAAAATACTTTGAAACTGATTTACCAAACTGATGTGTTTTCAGCCCGAACAGGAACACAGACATTAATTAGCATGACCTTTTAATTTGCATTTGAATCGATAAAAAGCACAGAAATCATTAATTTAATAATTATTGAAAAGTGTTCGTTGGCCATAGTAATATGATAACAATAGGGTAATAATAATAGCCCATTAGTAACATAATAATCATAATCGTAATAATAATCATTGGGTATAAAATGCATCTGTATTTTGTATGCTTCATTTGAGTTTTTTGATCGATTGTTCAATGTTTACAGTAACAATAGCAGGAAAGCACATTTAATGGGAAGCACATTTAAGGAAGCAGGCAGCCTAGCGGTTAAGAGCGTTGGCCCAGCAACCGAAAGGGCGCTGGTTCGAATCTCAGAACCGATTAGAAAAATCTCTAAACGTGCCCTTGAGCAAGGTACTTAACCCTAATTGCTCTGGATAAGAGCGTCTGCAGAATTACTATAATGTAAATGATTCGTGTAAATATTATTTTGTCTATGATAGTGTGTACTGACAGCTAGCATCATGTATGGAAGCAGGGTTGGGTAAATCCCGTTTTCAATTCAGTCAGTTGAATTCAAATGTAATTCCTGATTCGACCTATTTATTGTCATTGGTGGCGATGGAATTGACCGTGTCAAATTGCCTTAGCCGTGGCAGTTGCAAGGAGGCCTGCCTATTCATTGCAGCGTATATTTGACATCTCCTTAGATAACATGTTATTTACCCAAGCTTACAATGCTGAATGTCAGGTTGACACGGGGATGGATAAGCAAATTGTCAGCGAATCGCACCTGAAAAATTGCCACTTTGATAAATCATGAATTTCCTACGTAAACCCGAGCTACATCTAGAATGTAAATATGCAGATACTGCCACTATCAACTGCGTTACAGAATTCGTCAAATTACGAATAATGTTTTGGACCGTATCAGCTTCATTATATAAAGACTCTGCCACTGTGTTTCAAGGGCTTTCATATAAAAATGTGTATTTCGATTTGAGTTTGTATTTCGTTATTTTCCATTATAGGTCTGTATCAGTGTATAAAAAATAAAGCATTCATTACTCACTAAATAGCCTGCTTTTTGGTGTGTGTTTGTTTGTAATATGGACTCTTCATAGTGCAGGCCTATAAGTAGCCTGCGTGTGAGAGAGACCACTGAGAGCGAGTGCAGTGTGGTAGCCTACTGTGTGTGTGCTTCAGTTCTGCGAGCGCTGTCTTTCAGCACCACGGCGCGCGTTCATGGAATGTGCGCACCCGCCGAATTGAGGCTCCAGTAGACGGCGATCAAGCTCTGCCACGATAGAACCGAGCCTTTCTCCTGAAGATGTTCCTTCATACTCGGTGTCAATTGTGACCTTCTCTGTTTGGCAACGATAATTATAACGTATTGATAAAACAAGGTATTGGTCAATAGGACTCTATACTTGTTTTGCAATAATTCGCCCTTGTAAATTTGTGAATCATTTCTGAATAACCACAGGGCCTGGTTCGAAAAACCTATTTTAGATAATGAATTGTTTATTAATGTTTTACGTTGAATAGGTTATACAATTCACAATCATATTTTTTATGTTAAATATTAGATAACTGGTTGAGTTTCTTTCTGTCATTAATTAATTGATTGATGTGGAATTGGTTTGGTGGACTGCCAACCCGTGAATAGACTATAGACAGACTTTGCTATGGGGCTATGGAAACACAAAAACAAATGATTTAGCCTTAATGAAATTAGCTGAATTTGAATCGACATAATCCACAATTACAATGTAAATTACAATGTACATTTACTTATAATCCGCCTGTCTGCATATTTCAAGACATGTCATATGAGGATGCAGTGAGATACAGGATGGGTTGGACAACACTCTTCTCGTTAATTATCTTTTTTTTTTAAGTATACTTAAAAACTGTAAATAACCAATCCTCCATCTTTAAGACAATGGAAAAATCATATGCTTCATTCTGTAAATATTGAAAGAGCGTGGGCGACGGAGAGGAACAGAATGGTGCAATATGAGGACATGTGGCAGAGAGTAGTGCAGGCACAGAAAATAGGGTTGAGAACAGGTGGGTATGAGCAGGTGTGATGTCGTTGAGGTTTGTGTGTATTTTGTATGTGCATGCTTTGTATTGTAATAATAAATAAATAACTATTTTAAAAAATCAATGAGCGTAATAAAAATATCTCTGAAATGTAAAGTGACGGCGTAGTTTTACGTCTTGTTTTGTTTATTGAAGCCATATGTAAAATAGGTAAATAGGTAAAACCACGAGGCAGGTCACTCAGAATTGTATGTTGTAATGTATCTGTATTTGCCCTGCTTGGCCTATAAACGCCCAGAGATTGCAGGGGGACAAATGTCTCCCACAGAATAGTACATCCAGGAGAAATACTATATTGCTTTCTCTCATCATGGGTAACTCCCATGTGGTTCTAGCACAATGTCAATTGTAGCAATCCCCCCTCCACCGCTTTTAGACAAAAGGGGTTCGGCTGGCACGTGCTCTGGGCGTCAGTCACCTGTTTCTTAGCAACCGGCACAACAGGAAAACACCTGTGGCTCCAAATAGGCTGTTGATAATGGGACTAGGCCTATATTTTCTCTTATTTGCAGATACCCCAAGCAAATTATCACAGAGAAATCCAAATGAAAGCACATTTAGTGTTGATTTCTCCAAGTAGGGGTTGTGTTTTTTTTTTAAATATATGCTTGTGTTTTATTTTGCCTTTTTCTTGTCCTGAGTTTTTATGGGCTATGGGAATTATCCTATTTCATTGCAATATTGTACTGATCCCAAAATTATTCGAATTGATTTAAAGCAACATCTTTCAATAGAACGAGTTAAAGATTATTTCCATGTCATGAATATAGATAGGCTACCAATTATAGTTATATAATCACCTGGCTATGAAATGCATATGTAGACCTAGCCTACATTCATTTTTGTATAACCAATCAATGTTATTCTCGACATAAGCTTTGTTTTGAAAAGGGGGGCCACACTGTGGACCGCGCGCATCTGTTTGGGGGAATTTTGGTCTAAAACTGTCATTTTCCCTATGCATTATCATCGCGGCCATAATCTTTGTAAAATAACCAAACTTGTCAAAGTAGGTTATTGTTATTTACGTTCCCTTATGGGAGTTGGAGGTAACCCACTACTTGCGGGTGAGTAGCTCTAGCCCTCCTATGTCACCTGACCGCGAGACTGCATGCAAATCACGCCTTTCCTAAAGCGCCATTGGCCACCACCACCTCATTTAGTCGCTGTCAACGCGCATCATATGGGTAAGCTCCGTAACTTTACTACTATAGGCACAGAAAGTAGCTCAAAGAGACGCTTTTCATCGAGCTGGTTGTGGAAAAAAAACAAGAGGAGAAAACGACTAATACAGAGAAGGAAGGAAAAGTTTATCGAAGTACCTTTTACTTTGGATTGTATTTCTTCATTCCATTTTTATTTATTTTTTTCCGGGAGGGTTGATTTGCGCAAGTGACGGTGTGTGCCAGCAGTGTGGAGGTGCCGTGACTGAATGTTTCCGTGTATTGGTTGAAAAAGTTAACACCAGGTGAATGTATAGTATGATGATGGAGACTGACCTACACTCCCCAGTGCCCCAAACGAACACGAATTCGGGGCACATGGGAGGATCAAACAATGGGAACAAAGTCAACCAAGACCGCGTAAAGAGACCGATGAACGCCTTCATGGTTTGGTCCCGGGGCCAGCGGCGGAAGATGGCTCAGGAGAACCCCAAAATGCACAACTCCGAGATCAGCAAGCGGCTCGGCGCCGAGTGGAAGGTGATGTCCGAGGCGGAGAAGAGACCCTTCATCGACGAGGCGAAGCGGCTACGAGCTATGCACATGAAGGAGCATCCGGATTATAAATACAGACCGAGACGGAAGACCAAGACACTGTTAAAAAAGGACAAATACTCTTTGGCCGGTGGGCTGCTTACCGGGACAGGGGGTGGGGGTGTCGGTCTAGGGATGAGCCCTGGGGTCGGACAGAGGTTAGACAGTCCCGGGGGTCACGGTGGTGCGTCTGCTGCCAGCTACGCGCACATGAACGGCTGGGCGAACGGTGCGTACTCTGGGCAGGTGGCTGCGGCTGCGGCGGCCGCGGCCATGATGCAGGAGGCTCAGCTCGCCTACAGCCAGCACCCGGGCAGTGGGCACCACCACCACTCACACCACCACCACCCGCACAACCCCCAGCCCATGCACCGCTACGACATGTCGGCCCTCCAGTACAGCCCCATCTCGAACTCTCAAAGCTACATGAGCGCCTCTCCGTCCGGCTACGGCGGGATCACCTACACGCAGCACCAGAGCTCTGGTGTCGCCTCGTCCGGGTCGATGGGCACGCTGGGCTCTCTGGTGAAATCGGAACCGAGTGTGAGCCCTCCCGTCTCTACTCACTCGCGCGCCCCGTGTCCCGGGGACTTGAGGGACATGATAAGCATGTATTTACCGACGGGGGAAGCTGCAGGTGACCCGTCCGTTCAAAGTAGACTTCACGCGCTACCGCAGCACTACCAGAGCTCCACGACAGGGGTAAACGGAACTGTTCCATTGACACATATTTAGAAAGAGAGAGAGAGAGAAAAACATGACTGTGCGATAGCGCAACAAAATCACATAACCAAATATTTACCTCTTTTAGAATGTTGCTATCTCTTTGTACAGGCTATTGGTTATTGTACATTGAAGGCGAATATCTTAATTAAAAAAACAATAAGAATACATTAGACAAAATTAACTTTTTCAGTGGGGTATTGTCTGTCCAGGTTTATGAAACGCGAGTAGGCCTAATTGCTCGGTTTACTTGCTTTCTAACTGATGGGGATGCCAAGATTTGAGACGATTTAGGTTGTGAAGTATTTACATTTTCTGTGGAAACATAACCGTTAATAAGGACATTTAAATGAGATAACCGTGTGATTAGAATGAATGTGGAAAATGTTTTGAAAAGTTTACAAGATTTCCATTCATTTCACGTTTTCTCGTCTTCACGTGGGTTGCTGTATCTGAACCATTTGTTTTTGTTGTTGTAAAAAAATAAATCATGTAAATTGTGAATAAACACTAGATGAGATTGATAAGCAACTGTAAATAATTTATTAAATGCAATTCTGCCAGGAAAGAAAACAATTTTGCGTTGAAGTATGAGTTAAATCAATTTCCCAGATGTTTCACTGGTTATGGAAAACGTGTTAGTTTCGTTACTTTGGATTGTATAGGTTTTCTACTTGACACAGTTTGAGTTAACAATGTTAAGGCTAATTAATATTTATATAATTGATGGCAGATTAACAAATTACATAACAAAACATCTACGAGATGCTGGCTCTATTGGTTGTCTGTCTAAACCAAAATCGGGTTAAAACGTATAGTGACTAAAATCGAATAGAGTACATATGGCAAATATGAGTAAATAAGGACGAATTAGTAATGCTGGACGTACTAACTTGTCACACAACCTTGACGGTTTGATGCTCGGTTTAAGCACGAGACAGGACATCAGACAGGGTTATAGGCCTATACATTCATTTAGTTGGAAGTGCAGCAGCAATAGCTTTAATGATAATATCATGTATCATATCAGGATTCAGCATGTTTGGAATAAATATACTCAGATATGTGATAACTGGTTTGGACCACTGAAATAAGATAGGCCCACTAGCGTTTTAATGCATTTTATATATAAAATGGGTCATATCATTATTATTAGCATGTCATTACTAGCATTATGCTATTGTTATTAATATTACTGATTAATCAAATAGCTGTAAAATATATATCAGATGCTCTTTGAATGTAATTTAATAATATATCATATATCTTTCGTTTTAGTACCTAAAGAAAAGGACGACGTTGTGGTAGTCGCGAGGAAGGGAACAAGACAGGCTCGAGTCACAACACCTGTTGACTTGGCTAATGTCTCGTGGGAGGAACTTCGTCTCGGTCGACTAATGTTTTGATTTGATTTTTTTGAACGGGCTTGTTTTGATTATCTGTCCGGTGACATCTTTTTTGACCAACAGGAAGACGCTCACGCCATCGGTCAACACTAGTTAGGCCTACTGATGACAGAATCACCCCTTTTAAAATAAGTTATTTGACTGTCTGTTTTTGCTCTTCTAAGATCCCATATAATTTGCATAATAATGTAAACTTAATTGTGGACCAATTGTGATGATTTGACATGTGCGTTCTGGCTATTTGTTGATCATTGCAATATAACTATGAATAATTTTTTTTCACATTCCCTGTTTCATGTTTGTCATTATACTCATAAATTAACTCACAATATTTCAGTCATTTCCACAACTCGTAATGTGCGTAAAGATTTTACTTTTCATTGACATAATTATCATTTTCAAGAAAGTACAAAAATACGTGTATTGGTCTAAAATAATCTCATAAACTATAATATTCAAATGAGGGAATAAACGAAATGAGGGAATAATCTCTGCTCTCATTTTATTTCATTCATTTACATTGAACTTTCAGAAAGCGTTGTTATTCAAACTTTTCCAGAACTTGTTGCAATTTTGATGGAGATGACAGACACAAACTGGAAGAATCAGTGCGCCAAGATGGAAAAACATAGGCCCAATATCATTAACTAATGGTGCAAATCTACAATGGCATTCTTTTTACATGTTGTTTGTAGAGAATTTTCAAAACTTGCGTCATATTGACCTTTGATACTCGTTTCCTCCATGATTTTTGTTCGCGGTGCAATAAAGTAAATTCTTTGAAAAGTGGTAGGATTACAAATGAGAAGTAAAGATGCTTATTTTGTCAAAGATGCTTTCTTTAGAGACGGATATCTTGGACGCAAGGCTTGATCCCAAACTAATCCAAATTCAATGAAATGTGAATGGATGCAGATACAAAGAATATACAATTATTCATTGGTCATTTAATTAACATTCTCAATGTATCCTTGCTCACTCCTTCAGGGTATATACCAGAGACGCTGTAAAGGCGCACGTGGAAATAAATCCTTTCAGCTTCAGCTAAATCTGTCCGGAGACCTGGTGTGCCATTGACATACCTTGGCCTATAGGCCCACCTCGGCAATGACGTGTGACGTTTTAAGGGGATAGACATAACAAGTTAACAATCGATGAGAGCGGAGTAACTGATCAATAATCGGTGTGTATATCTTCATTTACTCCGTGCGTACTCCTCCTTACTGAAGTAGATGAATCAGTGTGCAGTCAAGACACCATCGCACAGTACCTGTTTGGTTGTCATGGGGGATTAGTGTTACTGAGCGGAGTAGTGGAGAGTGTTTTGTGTAAAGTAGACAAGGATTTAGACGATCAGAAGAACTAACCCCGGGGTCAGAGGCAAGTCAAAGACTCTCACAATTGCGCACCGGAAGTCCGGAACCATGACGTCAGTCCGGTTCCCCAAGCTTCGCCAGCCATGAAGCAAGTCACACAGGTCCTAAACAAAATATAATATAGAAATGTGGGCAAGTTATCAAAGAAAGTATTTCAGATCGCGTTTTATCGTTTCTATCATCGTCTCTGGACCTTCACGCTTCAGTCCATTCGCGTCAGCGCTCTATAGGCTAATAACAGGTCAATAGCCAGGCATATAACCGTAACATTTGGCCTTACGGTCAATACCGAGCTGTTCATTCAAAATGATGGCTGAGAGTTGGAAAATCTAAAAGTGTCTATGAACTATTTTAGGGTATCCTACATCCCACTTCTTATACAGGGATATTTTAGATTGGATTCCTGTATATGGTGTACAAACTGGATTGTTACTCTGACAAAACACACTTAACCAGCCCTAGTATAAATTCAAATAATAGTCTATAGGCCACTGTTCTATTCAACTACCATAGGTCATCAAACTATTCATCCTCAACATTTGTACTCCTCTTGTCTAAGTTGTTCTCTGGTATCCAATCTTTAACGTAATAGAGGTAAAATGCGTTTCTAAAAGCACCATCAGATAGAAATGACATGTATCGATTTAAATGTTGTTCTAACCTACCCTACTACACACAATCCCATACTACATTTGATTTGAGTCTTATCGTGTATCTAAAGTAGAGACGCACAAAGAGTGGAGCAAGTCCATGGACCGTTTCCAAATCCAAAATAAACGTTCTGCAAAATTTCGCCTACAATAATTACCCCATTCTTTGTGAAAAGTGTGTGTGTGAGAGAGAGAGAGGCAGCGGAGGCCCCTGACCATTATATCTCCCCACCACGCGGTATTCTTATCTTGTAGACACTGATACATTCAGCACCAGGAAGCCTCAGACGCGCGTTAGTATTTGCCACCCAGTAAACCCCCGATCTCTTGCACTCGGTGTCCTAAATGTGGATAATTAGCATCACTTTATCACGCCTCCGCATATTTTTTTTTCGCTCCTAAAAACCTCTTCGCTGCCATTGGTTGCCTTTCTGTCACAGGAGATTATGGAGACAGATTGCAAAAACCGAATGTGCTGAAACCAGATTAGCACGGAATAGAAATAGCAACCGGGCCAATAAATTCCTCGCGAGGGCCTTATCGTGCAATTACACGTTGACATGTTTAACAATTTTTCAGCCTCTTAATCCTCCGCCCCTTCCAAGAGTCGACGTTTTGTGCCGTGTGTGTGTGTGTGTGTGTGTGTTCATGTGTGCGCGCGCGATGTTTTTCCACCCTAAATAGAATCCTCTAAATGTGAAAGACAACTGATAAAGACTTGGGAAACATTTGATAACAACATTTAGGTAGTTTAGATACAGACCCGTTTAGATAATACATATCACTGATTTGAACGATATTCACTTAATGGGCGCATTCCAAAATAATCTGGGCCAATAGAGCACATGAGACCCAACAAGACGCTTGGTATGGGCATGAATATTGGACATCAACTCGGGTTTGCATATTGTCAGTTGACAATCTATTATATTTCAATATATAATATCACTAAAGCCTGAACATAAAGCTTCGGTCAATATTAATTTTCTTCATCGTTGGCTTGACGGACTGATATAGCCAGATACCATTATTCAAGCAACACGGACAGACAAAAGTTAAACAGAAGATTTTTATGGGAACATTTTTGGATGTCTCTATGTAATGTTAGTGATTTATTTTGGTTTTATAGTTGGCCCGCCGTCTGCAGCGGGTCTTCCGCTCTTGTGAAGCCTGGGTAGAGGTGATTGTGAGCAGCTCTGCTGGAATTTGGCTGGGCCTGGTCTTGGAGCGCTGCCCCATGCTGACTCCCCATGCATTGAACTGGGCCCTGTGTGTGTGTGTGTGTGTGTGTGTGTGTGTGTGTGTGTGTGTGTGTGTGTGTGTGTGTGTGTGTGTTGTGTGTGTGTGTGTGTGTGTGTGTGTGTGTGTGTGTGTGTGTGTGTGTGTGTGTGTGTGTGTGTGTGTGTGTGTGTGTGTGTGTGTGTGTGTGTGTGTGTGTGGTGCTTGCGGTTGGAAAGTTTCACTCAGTCAACCGTGCTCTCATTGGCTTCACAAAGCAGATTACAGGCCTCAGCGAATTCCTGAAGGCAGCGAGATGCGACGCAGGTGCAAGGGAGACCAGGAACCCCTCATTGGCATAGCGGGGCAACCATTGGGGACAATCCACGGGACCACACAAAAACCCTCACACTCTGTCCGAGCACAGCCGAGAGCTTGAAATGCAATGCATGGAAAGAAATTAAACTGGAGAAAGATGGCTTTTAGTATTCAGGAAAAAAACGTTAGTTACAGTTTAAAATGAACCATTTTTATAGATGTGTCATCTTTTTGGTTTTATTTTGATGTTAGGCTACATCTCTTCCCTCACCTGAACTGACTCATGAAATAATAATTCCGATAATGATATATTTCTGATTGGCAGGTACTAAAGTTCATCACGTTGACAAAAGCTGTATACATGTCCTGCAATTTCACGAAGTTATTTGCAAATTCCAAAATCATTATTTTACACAGAACTTGACAATCCATGACTAGGTTCTAGTTTAATTCCAATGGTGTGTTTTTGGAAATTGTGAATGTCAATGAAAGCACATTACCATTCATAACCTTTAAATGATTTAAATCTCTTTACTTTCCCCCACAAAAAGCTCCGACGCAGTCATCCTGTGACGGAAAGCAAAGAGCGCTAGACCTATGCCATCATGACTTTATATTCAATTAGAACAATTTCTAACTATCAATTACCGACGAAAGCCACAAAATCCCCCGGGGACCGGTAATCACCGTGACCGGTCTCAGTCGGTCCTCAGAGCCATTGAACAGTGCGGCAGGGGGACTGGGCATAATTAGGATTCTCAGCGCGTAGCCCTCCCTGGTGGAAGAATGACTGACTGTTGCCTTCTATTTGATTTTACAAGAGGCCTCTTTCTATATGATCAAGCTATTATAGGCCTACCACGATTTCATGGCTAATCTTTCTGAAATTGTCTTCTAAAATGTCGTGTTTGTTTTCGTTGTTGTCTCTCTCTCTCTTCTGCATTTGAATTACAGCTACAGTTCAGAAAAGTTCGTTTTCTTTCATTACACAATTATCGTGGATGTAATGCATGTAACGCATGTAGAAACACGCTGCCGCATTAGCCTCTATTGCATTACAAGCCTTTATGGAGTCAGTAACTGTTTGAAATCTGAGGTAAGGGAGAACTCCCCACTCTAACAATCTGAAGTGTCTGGATCAAGTCTAGGAGGGGGGGTCTATGAGTGTTTGAAAACGCCCCAATGGGACTCCATGGAAGCGGCGGCATTTGTGAGTTTTCCCCTCTCTAAGTTTCAATGTTCATTCCGCTAAGGGAATCTGCCGAGTCCATCACATGAGCCCCGAGCTCCGAGCTTCAGTCACCCAGCTCTACCCCCGCCATCCTCGGGTGATTAGCGGACAAAAGAGGTTCCCCTGGACCGGTTATGGTAGTCAATCAAGCAGAACGGGCTATGCAAATGTCTAAGAAAGGCGAGAAGATGGCGAACAGTGCTCCCAATTGTTCGGCACATTTCACAGCACCACGCAGCTGCACCTCTGCGGTTGTCCGGGATTGAAGTGTTCCTACTAGGATACCCCCCCCATCCTCCCCAGTCCCCACCCCAGATTGGAAGAAATAATGAAACTAAAGAATGAAACTATTAAACGTTTGATACAAAAATGTATTTCTATTATAGGACCTATTTTTCAAAATAACTACAATCAGGCTGTATAACACTTATTAGTACTTACAAATAAATAAATAATGGACAATGTTCTCTATTGCTGCCTGCGTTTCAATAAACAATATGTTTAGGCCTACATGTAATTTCTCATTCTTCAAGCACAACAACTGCATGTTTCCCGCATGCAGCACAGAAAACAAGGGGAACGTTAAGGTAGCCTAATGACCACTTATGTGCTGTTCTATACAATTGCCACTAAGTAGATACTGTTCTCTCAGTTCATGTCACTCCAGGCGTAAATACCCCCTTTACACCAAGCTGGGAGACCCACAGCCAGCAGGGAAAGCTCATAGAAGTAATTCTATTTCTGTCGAACCTTACATGGAGCTGTCCAGGTGCTGAAATTCCATATAGGCAGAGATCCCTGCAGATGATTGTTTTAAGCCCTTACCTTAAACAACATATAGTGGGTGACTGACGATAACATTATCCAATTCTGATTCTGATTTTAATTCTGTGAACTAAGAGCTTTTGGGTTATTATTTCTTTATTGAAAGGCAAACCTTTGCACCGAAAAGTAAATTATGATAAGAAATGTATGTATGTCAAATAAAATAATGATACAAAAAGGTGTAGGAGTGGAAGATTGAAACATTCAATGTGAAGTTCATTCAAATCAAACAAACTGCTACTCCAAGTGCCTATAAGCCAGGAACAGCCAGCATGAGGCTCTCTGAGAAGTTGATCCACTTTTCAAAAACTATACCTGACCAAAAAAGTAGAGCATTTATCCCAACGTGAACACAACTTTGACTCACTCAGTAATCACTAATCAGCCAGTCATAGGTGCTAGTGAGATGACTCTTTCTCTTTCCCTCTGCTAGCCTGCTGGAGCTATAGAGCTGGAGCTGGAGCTGGGTAATTTGCAGATAGCAGGTGGGTCAAACTTCACACATTTCCCTCCACGTCTTGGCCTTTTTTCTGCCATTCCCCTGTTGAGCTGCCAAAAAATAAACGGCTGCAAATTAGCGTCAATTATGACGCTGGCTGTGTAATTTAGTGGCGTTTTGACACGGAAAGCCGGCAGATGTGGGGAAGTCAGAGAGAGCTGGTTCCCCTGGGGCCCTTAATTAAATCATACTAATCCACTGACCTGAGGGTTAAGGCACAGGGCAGAACTGCCTTAGTCTGCTGGAGACACTGGGAGAGGACAGGGTGAGAGAATGAGAGGGTGGGGGGAGGTGCTGTACGTGTGTGTGTGTGTGTGTGTTTGTGTGTGTGTGTGTGTGTGTGTGTGTGTGTGTGTGTGTGTGTGTGTGTGTGTGTGTGTGTGTGAGAGAGAGAGAGAGAGAGAGAGAGAGAGAGTATTTAAGTGTATTTGACTGTGTCTGAGCTTGTACATTGCCTTCGGAAAGTATTCAGACCCCTTGAATTTTTCCACATTGTGTTACGTTACAGGCTTATTCTAAAATTGATTAAATTGTTTATTTTCCTCATCAATCTATACATAATGACAAAGCATAAACAGGTTTATAGAAATTTTGTCTGATTTATTATTATTATTATTATTATTTTTAATACAATTTACATAAGTATTCAGACCCTTTACTCAGTACTTTGTTGAAGCACCTTTGGCAGTGTTTACAGAATCAAGTCTTCTTGGGTATGATGCTACAAGCTTGGCACACCTGTATTTGTGGAGTTTCTCCCATTCTTCTCTGCAGATCCTCTCAAGCTCTGTCAGGTTGGTTGGGGAGTGTTGCTGCACAACTATTTTCAGGACTCTCCAGAGATGTTCGATCGGGTTCAAGGCCAGGCTCTGGCTGGGCCACTCAAGGACATTCAGAGACTTGTCCCGAAGCCACGTTTACATTGTCTTGGCTGTGTGCTTTGTCCTATTGGAAGGTGAACCTTTGCCCCAGTCTGAGCGTTCTGGAGCAGGTTTTCATCAAGAATCTCACTGTACTTTGCTCCGTTCATCTTCCCCTCGATCCTGACGAGTCTCCCTGTCCCTGCCGCTGAGAAACATCCCCACAGCATGATACTTCCACCACCATGCTTCACCTTAAGGATGGTGTCAGGTTTCCTCCAGACGTGACGCTTGGCATTCAGGCCAAAGAGTTCAATCTTGGTTTCATCAGACCAGAGAATCTTGTTTCTCATGATCTGAGAGTCTTTAGGTGCCTTTTAGCAAACTCCAAGCGGGCTGTCATGTGCCTTTTACTGAGGAGTGGCTTCCGTCTGGCCACTCTACCATAAAGTCCTGATTGGTGGAGTGCTGCAGAGATGGTTGTCCTTCTGGAAAGTTCTCCCATCTCTACAGAAGAACTCTAGAGCTCTGTCAGAGTGACCACCTCCCTGACCAAGGCCCTTCTCCCTTGATTGCTCAGTTTGGGCGGGCGGCCAGCTCTAGGAAGAGTCTTGGTGGTTCCAAATTTCTTCCATTTAAGAATGATGGAGGCCACTATGTTCTTGGAGACCTTCAATGCTACAGAAATGTTTTGGTACCCTTCCCCTGATCTGTGCCTCGACACAAACCTGTCTCAGAGCTCTACTGACAATTCCTTTGATCTCATGGCTTGGTTTTTGCTCTGACATGCACTGTCTACTGTGGGACCTTATATAGACAGGTGTGTGCCTTTCCAAATCATGTCCAATCAATTGAATTTACCACAGGTGGACTCCAATCAAGTTGTAGAAACATCTCAAGGATGATCAATGGAAACAGGATGCACCTGAGCTTAATTTAGAGTCTCATAGCAAAAGGTCTGAATATTTATGTAAATAAATTATTTATGTTTTTATTTTTAATACATTTGCAAACATTTCTAAAAACCTGTTTTCTCTTTGTCATTATGGGGTATTGTGTACAGATTGCTGAGGAGTTTTTTTTATTGAATCCATTTTAGAACAAAGCTGTAACATAACAAAATGTGGAAAAAGTCAGGTGGTCTGAATACTTTCCGGAGGCAAAGTGTATTTGTCTGTCTGTGTGAACCTGTGAGTGTATTTGTCTGTCTGTGTGAACCTGTGAGTGTATTTGTTTGTCTGTGTGAACCTGTAAGTGTATTTGTCTGTCTGTGTGAACCTGTGAGTGTATTTGTCTGTCTGTGTGAACCTGTAAGTGTATTTGTCTGTCTGTGTGAAACTGTGAGTGTATTTGTCTGTGTGAACCTGTGAGTGTATTTGTTTGTCTGTGTGAACCTGTAAGTGTATTTGTCTGTCTGTGTGAACCTGTGAGTGTATTTGTCTGTCTGTGTGAACCTGTGAGTGTATTTGTTTGTCTGTGTGAAACTGTGAGTGTATTTGTCTGTGTGAACCTGTGAGTGTATTTGTTTGTCTGTGTGAACCTGTGAGTGTATTTGTCTGTCTGTGTGAGACTGTACGTATATTTGCCTGTATGTGTGAACCTGTGAGTGTATTTGTCTGTCTGTGCGAGACTGTACGTATATCTGTCTGTCTGTGTGAACCTGTGAGTGTATTTGCCTGTCTGTGCGAGACTGTACGTACATTTGCCTGCGTGTGTGAACCTGTGAGTGTATTTGTCTGTCTGTGCGAGACTGTACGTACATTTGCCTGCGTGTGTGAACCTGTGAGTGTATTTGTCTGTCTGTGCGAGACTATACGTACATTTGCCTGCGTGTGTGAACCTGTGAGTGTATTTGTCTGCCTGTGCGAGACTGTACGTATATTTGCCTGCGTGTGTGAACCTGTGAGTGTATTTGCCTGCGTATGTGAACCTGTGAGTGTATTTGCCTGTGTGTGTGAACCTGTGAATGTATTTGCCTGTGTGTGTGAACCTGTGAGTGTATTTGCCTGTGTGTGTGAACCTGTGAGTGTATTTGCCTGTGTGTGTGAACCCGCGAGTGTATTTGCCTGTGTGTGTGAACCTGTAAGTGTTTGTATTAGCCTGTGTGTGTGAACCTGTAAGTGTTTGTATTAGCCTGTGTGTGTGGACCCGCGAGTGTATTTGCCTGTGTGTGTGAACCTGTAAGTGTATTTGCCTGTGTGTGTGAACCTGTGAGTGTATTTGCCTGTGTGTGTGAACCTGTGAGTGTATTTGCCTGTGTGTGTGAACCTGTAAGTGTTTGTATTAGCCTGTGTGTGTGAACCTGTAAGTGTTTGTATTAGCCTGTGTGTGTGAACCCGCGAGTGTATTTGCCTGTGTGTGTGAACCTGTAAGTGTATTTGCCTGTGTGTGTGAACCTGTGAGTGTATTTGCCTGTGTGTGTGAACCTGTGAGTGTATTTGCCTGTGTGTGTGAACCTGTAAGTGTTTGTATTAGCCTGTGTGTATCCTTACATATGTTTATGTGTGTGCCTACCGTGTGTTGGTGTTTGTGTGTTGAGACTGAGGCAATATGCAAATCTCAGGGAGGGGATTTGCCTAACCAGAGAACCATGCTTGTTAGTGATACCCTGGCTAAAGATTTTCACAAACACCCACCTCCTTGATCCACTTTCATAGTTATTATTACACTGTCCGCACAGCGCAGAGGGAATCTTTACTGGCACCGCTACACCATGGATCCATCCGGGATTAAACATGTTGGTGGGAACAGTCAGGAGGTATTTACGTTTTCTCATTATAGCTTTATAATCTGACTCCTCGCTGTATAAACAACACACACATAGGCTTAGTCAGCCCAGGCAGTACCCCGATACTGTTTTACATCCTCTTCCATCTAGCTCATTTCTGACTTGGAGAGGATCCAATGGGATTTTACTCTTCATTCTGGATTTCTTCTTGTATGGACATAACTATAGAACAATATATTTTAACGCAAATCGTGGCTAAAAATGAAATCACAAATGAATGTAATATGCGATGTGTGAGTTTGTACCCACTCCTCTTTTCAGAACTAAACAAACGACTGATATTGAAATGTTGCTATTATGGAAGATGTGTAATCATGTTGCTGCAGTCAGCAGCTACAGTAACTTTACACTGTTGTGAGTGGGACAATGTTTTAAATGCCCTAAACTCATGTTTTATAAGCCCATATAATAGAGAGTAAAGGAATCTGTTATAATTGTCTTATTCAGTATAGTTTTTATCCAAATGCAAACTAATAAATTAAACTAAATTAAATAAATGTATTCATTCTTTGCCTGTATGTTATTTCTTTGATTGCGTATATTTAATCATCATGTGTGTGTGTGCGTGCGTGCGTGCGTGCGTGCGTGCGTGTGTGTGTGTGTGTGTGTGTGTGTGTGTGTGTGTGCGTGCGTGCATGCGTGTGTGTGTGTGTGTGTGTGTGTGTACCCATGTGTGCAGGTGTGTGTGGGTTTGTTGGGGAACAGCCATCCAGTGTATCAGCATATGCAGAGAATGTACGTACCACAGCAAAAGGCTGTCTGGACCTCTTTAAAGTCATTTATCACATCATTAGGATCTTTTTGTTTACAAAGCCCTGCTCCACAAGCTTCCAACTGACCTAACTTCACTGTTAAGATTTAGAATGACAAGTCATCAAAGCCGTTCACAGGGTTGGTTTACTCTGGAGACTGTTTTGGTGTCTAGAGAGTTAGGTCAATCAGCCTTTAACTTCCTGGTGTCTAGAGAGTTAGGTCAATCAGCCTTTAACTTCCTGGTGTCTAGAGAGTTAGGTCAATCAGCCTTTAACTTCCTGGTGTCTAGAGAGTTAGGTCAATCAGCCTTTAACTTCCTGGTGTCTAGAGAGTTAGGTCAATCAGCCTTTAACTTCCTGGTGTCTAGAGAGTTAGGTCAATCAGCCTTTAACTTCCTGGTGTCTAGAGAGTTAGGTCAATCAGCCTTTAACTTCCTGGTGTCTAGAGAGTTAGGTCAATCAGCCTTTAACTTCCTTGCACTGTATGTTTGGATTCATCTCCAAAAGACGTATTGATTGGATGCTTTGGTGTCGCTAAAGCTGACAGAGGATTTTTATCACGCTGAATGTGTTTGTTTTAAATGACTGTGTTTTTTTTAAAATCTTAATGTGTATTTAATGTGTTTATTGTGTATATTTATGTATCTACTGTATGCCTATTGATGCGTTAATTTTTGTATTGTGCAGAGCTTATTTGCAAAAGAGACTTTAGTCTCAATATGAGTTCCCTGTTGAAATAAAGGTCAATAAAATACACATTGACACTGGAATTGCCACAATTCATCCACATTCTAGTGAGCAAAACAACACTATAGCCGGCAAACCAAATCCAAGGTGAGTGTATGGTGAGAGATTCAAAGGGACGTACACAACAAGGCTCCCCATCCCTGTAGCTGTGGGGAGTTATCACACAACAGCAGAGTGGTTAGAAATGCCTTCAAAACCATTTGAAGATGTATTAGTGGTTCCTCCATTGCTGCCAATGGAAGCCCAATGAGAAGTACATGGGTGTTTTTTTAGCATCTCCAAATTCCCAGCGTTGCTAAGGTGCTTTGGGGAAAGGATTAGACAGTGCTGGCAGAGGGGAGCAAGCCTTGCTGATTTCCTACCAGCAAGAGGAGACAAAGAAGGAAGGAGAGAGAGGAGGAGGAGAAGAAGTGAGGGGGAATGAAGGAAGGAGAGAGAGGAAGAGGAGAAGAAGTGAGGGGGAATGAAGGAAGGAGAGAGAGGAAGAGGAGAAGAAGTGAGGGGGAATGAAGGGAGGAGAGAGGAGGAGGAGAAGAAGTGAGGGGGAATGAAGGAAGGAGAGAGAGGAAGAGGAGAAGAAGTGAGGGGGAATGAAGGGAGGAGAGAGGAGGAGGAGAAGAAGTGAGGGGGAATGAAGGAAGGAGAGCGAGGAAGAGGAGAAGAAGTGAGGGGGAATGAAGGAAGGAGAGCGAGGAAGAGGAGAAGAAGTGAGGGGGAATGAAGGAAGGAGAGAGAGGAAGAGGAGAAGAAGTGAGGGGGAATGAAGGGAGGAGAGAGGAGGAGGAGAAGACGTGAGGGGAAATGAAGGGAGGAGAGAGGAGGAGGAGAAGACGTGAGGGGAAATGAAGGGAGGAGAGAGGAGGAGTAGAAGACGTGAGGGGAAATGAAGGGAGGAGAGAGGAGGAGGAGAAGACGTGAGGGGAAATGAAGGGAGGAGAGAGGAGGAGGAGAAGACATGAGGGGAAATGAAGGGAGGAGAGAGGAGGAGGAGAAGACGTGAGGGGAAATGAAGGGAGCAGGAAGAACAGGTTGTATAAACATGAGTGGAGAAGAGAGAACAGAGCGACTCTAAACAGTAATTAACACAGAGGAAAGGAAGGTTTCACCGTCTCACCACCAACGGTGTGAGACCTGTCACCGTATGCACGTACGCACGCACACAGGCACGCGGGCACACACACACACACAAACATGCTCTTTTTACTTCTTCAGGCACTCTTACTCAAGACAATCCCACAACTTATTCCTTTGCAGTGACATCACAATAAGGTAAGGTCATGTAAACTGTTAGAGACAACATCACAATAAGGTAAGGTCATGTAAACTGTTAGAGACGACATCACAATAAGGTAAGGTCATGTAAACTGTTAGAGATGACATCACAATAAGGTAAGGTCATGTAAACTGTTAGAGACGACATCACAATAAGGTAAGGTCATGTAAACTGTTAGAGACGACATCACAATAAGGTAAGGTCATGTAAACTGTTAGAGACGACATCACAATAGGGTAAGGTCATGTAAACTGTTAGAGACGATATCACAATAAGGTAAGGTCATGTAAACTGTTACAGAGGTGACATCACAATAAGGTAAGGTCATGTAAACTGTTAGAGATGACATCACAATAAGGTAAGGTCATGTAAACTGTTAGAGACGACATCACAATAAGGTAAGGTCATGTAAACTGTTAGAGATGACATCACAATAAGGTAAGGTCATGTAAACTGTTACAGAGGTGACATCACAATAAGGTAAGGTCATGTGAACTGTTAGAGATGACATCACAATAAGGTAAGGTCATGTAAACTGTTAGAGATGACATCACAATAAGGTAAGGTCATGTAAACTGTTAGAGATGACATCACAATAAGGTAAGGTCATGTAAACTGTTAGAGACGACATCACAATAAGGTAAGGTCATGTAAACTCTTAGAGATGACATCACAATAAGGTAAGGTCATGTAAACTGTTAGAGACAACATCACAATAAGGTAAGGTCATGTAAACTGTTAGAGGTGACATCACAATAAGGTAAGGTCATGTAAACTCTTAAAGATGACATCACAATAAGGTAAGGTCATGTAAACTGTTACAGAGGTGACATCACAATAAGGTAAGGTCATGTAAACTGTTAGAGATGACATCACAATAAGGTAAGGTCATGTAAACTGTTAGAGATGACATCACAATAAGGTAAGGTCATGTAAACTGTTAGAGGTGACATCACAATAAGGTAAGGTCATGTAAACTGTTAGAGGTGACATCACAATAAGGGAAGGTCATGTAAACTGTTAGAGATGACATCACAATAAGGTAAGGTCATGTAAACTGTTAGAGACGACATCACAATAGGATAAGGTCATGTAAACTGTTAGAGGTGACATCACAATAAGGTAAGGTCATGTAAACTCTTAGAGATGACATCACAATAAGGTAAGGTCATGTAAACTGTTAGAGACGATATCACAATAAGGTAAGGTCATGTAAACTGTTAGAGGTGACATCACAATAAGGTAAGGTCATGTAAACTGTTAGAGACGACATCACAATAAGGTAAGGTCATGTAAACTGTTAGAGATGACATCACAATAAGGTAAGGTCATGTAAACTGTTAGAGACAACATCACAATAAGGTAAGGTCATGTAAACTGTTAGAGACGACATCACAATAGGGTAAGGTCATGTAAACTGTTAGAGAGGTGACATCACAATAAGGTAAGGTCATGTAAACTGTTACAGAGGTGACATCACAATAAGGTAAGGTCATGTAAACTGTTACAGAGGTGACATCACAATAGGGTAAGGTCATGTAAACTGTTAAGAGACAACATCACAATAAGGTAAGTTCATGTAAACTGTTAGAGACGACATCACAATAAGGTAAGGTCATGTAAACTCTTAGAGATGACATCACAATAAGGTAAGGTCATGTCAACTGTTAGAGACGACATCACAATAGGGTAAGGTCATGTAAACTGTTAGAGAGGTGACATCACAATAAGGTAAGGTCAATGCAAACTGTTACAGAGGTGAAATCACAATAAGGTAAGGTCAATGCAAACTGTTACAGAGGTGAAATCACAATAAGGTAAGGTCATGCAAACTGTTAAAGAGATGACATCACAATAAGTTCTATGTAAGGTCATGTAAACTGTTCTACTCATCTATTTTCTCAACAGGTTAACAGACAGCACAAGTCAGAGAGCTTGTCCAGGGCCAAGGGGGTCAGACCAAGCCGGCAGGCCTCCTTGATAGGTGGAGCCCTCTCTCTCTGCAGCGTCCTATTACAGCAGGGAAGGAACTGGATATGACCCTGTTTGTAAAACTTGACACAATGAACTTGACAGACAGACAGATTTCTCCTCTCTCCCCGTCCGTTTAGGGTTACTGTGATCTCATTATGGGGCTTGAAAGGGGACAGGTAATGCTAGCTGGGGTGGCATGGCGTGGCTCTAGCAGTGCCCCGGCCCCAAGACTTTATTCTCCAACCCAAGCCTTGATTACCTGAACCGCCCAGGCTCCATTTCAACCACTTATCTCAGCCAGAAATAATCATCTGATCAGCCACTGCCAGGGCCACAGGGGGCCACAGAGAGAGACAGGGGCATCAGGTCATTTTCCAGCAGGTTAAATACTAGCCAGCCTCAGAACCATACTGCGTGGTGATAGACAACTCATCTATACATGTATGGACAATGGCAATAACAGAGTTGTTTTAAGAATATACAGAATGAATACATAGTCTACATGCAACACCCGATCTGTTTTGGATCCAAATATTACCTTGTAATGATGTGTCAGAGCATTTACACTAACTACTGCATCCTGTATGTCGTCCTTACTGGTACCATATAAATATCATTCAAATTCTGTGACTGGCACCTTTACTGAACGATAACTGTGCTTTCTTGAATAGATTTGTTATTCACTTCCCAGCCACTGTAAGTGGTGTGTGTTCTGTAACGTTCAGTTGGACGGAATGCGAAAACATAACAAAAACTCTACACGGAAACCACCATAACAGACATTGAAAAAAGCATATTGAATGTAAGGAGGTAGGGAAGGAGGCTTCGGGAGGGAGCATTTGAGTGTATTTTTGACCTCCCTGAGGAAAGTGGCTGAAACTCCAACGTCTCGATCGCTACAGTCCTATTCTCCTGTACCAATTTAGCGGGGCCCCCTGCGTCCCTGCCTAGCCTCTAACACAGAGCCAGGGACAATAGGCCCCCACTGTGCTGGTCTGCCTGGCTCTCAGCTGCCAGGAGAAGTGCATGCTGGAGCCACAGGGACGCATTATGGACATATTATTCTGCCCCACAGTCTACCAGGGCCTGGCCCAGTGGCCCCTCATGGCCACCAACGGCCCTCCAGCCACACTAAGTGCAGAGAAGGGAATTAAGTGACATTTTCTCCGAAGTTGTGACCTTTGTTTTTGCATTGACTCGAGAGACATTAAAAACACACAGGCACACACATACATTTACAAGTACACACACTCTCTTCCACGCATACACACATTCTGCAAGTATACAAGAACACGGAGTACAAATGAAATATCTGAAGTGCTTATGCCTCTCTCTGTACACACACACACACACACACACACACACACACACACACACACACACACACACACACACACACACACACACACACACACACAAACACACACAGCTCCAGCACATGTTGAGCAGATGAATAATAATGGGTGTAACTGCAGCGTGCTGCACAGAGAGATGAAGTTCATGAACACGGCTTAGTTACTCTCTGTCTGTCTGTGTTTCGTGCACCAATGAGATCCCAACTCCTCCACCCAGCACCGCTTTGCTTCCGTTGCTGCAGCCCAGATTCTGTGCCTCTCCCTGGGCTTGGCTCCCGTCCATCTGGGGGATACTGGAAGCTGTCAGGCTGTGAAACAACTTCCACAGGAACCTTCCTTCCTTCACTGGGGGAGACAATGTTCCTCTTAGTGTGGGATGCAGTCACTTCCGTCACAGTTCAACAACCAACACATTCTGGATATTTGGAGGTGGGGGGAGTCAGATCTGAGCATACCCAGAGTTTGTGAAAATTGGTAGAATATTCTCTGAGTTGTTTCATCTACTTTTATCGTAGAGCTCAGAATGGGTGTATAGAGAACATCCAGAACATTCTGGAAACTATAGCAAAGTGGCCTGATGAAGAAGAGTGATTTGTAGTGATAGTCTGTTAGACAACGCTTTGACACCGTCAGAATGTCACCTTGAACGTCTGTTGTGACCAGACTGAGAGCCAGTCTGTGTGGTAGGATTCAGACCTTCAAAGGGCGTCTATTACCTCTGTCCATCTGGCTACTACTTGGCGAATCAAATCAAATCCAATTGTATTTGTCACATACACATGGTTAGCAGATGTTAATGCGAGTGTAGCAAAATGCTTGTTTTTCTAGTTCCAACAATGCAGTAATAACGAGTAATCTAACCTAACAATTCCACAACAACTACCTTATACACACAAGTGTAAAGGGATAAAGAGTATGTACATACAAATATATGAATGAGTGATGGTACAGAACGGCATAGGCAAGATGCAGTAGATGGTATAGAGTACAGTATATACATATGAGATGAGTAATGTAGGGTAAACATTATAATGTAAACATTATATTAAGTGGCATTGTTTAAAGTGGCTAGTGATACATTTTTTACATCAATTTTCCATTATTAAAGTGGCTGGAGTTGAGTCAGTGTGTTGTCAGCAGCCACTCAATGTTAGTGGTGGCTGTTTAACAGTCTGATGGCCTTGAGATAGAAGCTGTTTTCAGTCTCTCGGTCCCTGCTTTAATGCACCTGTACTGACCTCGCCTTCTGGATGATAGCGGGGTGAACAGGCCGTGGCTCGGGTGGTTGTTGTCCTTGATGATCTTTATGGCCTTCCTGTAACATAGGGTGGTGTAGGTGTCCTAGAGGGCAGGTAGTTTGCCCCCGGTGATGCGTTGTGTAGACCTCACTACCCTCTGGAGAGCCTTGCGGTTGTGGGCGGAGCAGTATCCCTACCAGGCAGTGATACAGCCCGACAGGATGCTCTCGATTGTGCATCTGTAAAAGTTTGTGAGTGCTTTTGGTGACAAGCCAAATTTCCTGAGGTTGAAGAGGCGCGGCTGCGCCTTCTTCACCACGCTGTTTGTGTGGGTGGACCAATTCAGTTTGTCTGTGATGTGTACGCCGAGGAACTTAAAACTTTCTACCCTCTCCACTACTGTCCCATTGATGTGGATAGGGGGGTGCTCCCTCTGCTGTTTCCTGAAGTCCACGATCATCTCCTTTTTTTGTTGACGTGGAGTGTGAGGTTATTTTCCCGACACCACACTCCGAGGGCCCTCACCTCCTCCCTGTAGGCCGTCTCGTCGTTGTTGGCTAGGGTACACAGCTGTGTCCAGGGAATCCTCATCGGCTCCAGGTGGATTCAAAGGATTAAATAAATGACATATATGGTTTTCTTTCATTTCACCCCAATGTCTCTTTCACTAAGATTGCCTTCCAATCAATCTGTCCCTCACAGACAGCCAGACAGACATAAGACTCGCAGACAAGTCAGCCAAGACAAGACCAGACCTGATTCACACAGACTCTCTCTTTACAGCTATAAAAACTCCTCCAAACTAGAGAGCAGCTCATGTACTCTTCATCGCAGGCTAAACGAGCATCATTATCATAGGGACCGTCTTCTCTTCTCTCCACAATTGATAGATCAGCAATCAGCCCCTGAACAGTCGGCTCCCCTCTGGCTCCGGATCATTTTGTACCTTTTAACCTCGGAGCAGAGCAGCCCCAGCTTTTAGTTTGACAGGCAGTAAGAGCCAGGAGAGTCTGTGTAATGGGATGCTCACAGCAGGATGGATCAGCCTGAGTCGGCCTGACTGTAGCAGGGGAACAGGGGAGAGGAGAGAGGACAGGAGAGAGAGGTAGGAGAGAGGGAGAAAGGGAGAGAGGGAGAGAGGACAGGAGAGAGAGGTAGGAGAGAGGGAGAAAGGGAGAGAGGGAGAGAGGACAGGAGAGAGAGGTAGGAGAGAGGGAGAAAGGGAGAGAGGGAGAGAGGACAGGAGAGAGGGGTAGGAGAGAGGGAGAAAGGGAGAGAGGGAGAGAGGACAGGAGAGAGAGGTAGGAGAGAGGGAGAAAGGGAGAGAGGGAGAGAGGACAGGAGAGAGAGGTAGGAGAGAGGGAGAAAGGGAGAGAGGGAGAGAGGACAGGAGTGAGGGGTAGGAGAGAGGGAGAAAGGGAGAGAGGGACAGAGGGCCCTGGCTGCATAATGTCATCTGACTGCAGGAGAATATGGATCAGAGGGAAGATGATAGAGTGGATAGGTCGAGAGCTTAAAACTGGCTCCTGTGGATGGTGAATAGAAGGGCTAGATGAGATGGAGGGAGGGAAGAGGGAGAGGGAGAGAGCGAGATAGAGTGAGGCTGTCTCACCTCAACTCAACTCTGTGGGGCCTCCAAGCCCAGAGATGACACGGCTCTTTTGTAGTTGAATATAAAAAGTGAGAGTGTACGCTAACCTGTCTTTCTTTTACTCTTTCTTTCTTCCTGAAGGAAAGGAGACGAGCAGAGGGATCCATTTCATACTATTGAGATGAACCTGTGGGTAGAGAGAAAGCACTGTAACAGTTCCCATGTGCTGTGAAGTAACACTATCCCCTCTTGAGTGAAGAACCCATGAAATGTACCTATGGAGAACCACGACACAGGATGTCACCTAAAGTATTGAAACAGGGCAGGGAGTTGGAGACAGTACGGAAGTGGAAACGTATAGATCACGTCAAGACTGCTGTGTTACTCCACAATTGGCGTCTTCATAGTGCAGTGTCTCTGACTGGGTAAACTCCCAGCCCCCGGCTTCTCTCTCTCTCTCTCTCTACACAACACTGGATCTGAGAAAAAGAGAAATATCTTTGTTTTGAATCTGATGATAACTGTTTATTTTCCAAGCTGTCGAGAAAAAGTCTCCCTCCTGACTTCCTCTTGGGGGTTTTTAGACACTCCTAAAGCGGTGCAATAAAACAACGCCTCACTTTCCTCTCATCACGGTGCTACTAACACACAGCCTGACAATAATGTGTGTGTTCGCTGGTGATAAAACAACGCCTCACTTTCCTCTCATCGCTGTGCTACTAACACACAGCCTGACAATAATGTATGTTGGTGATAAAACATACAGCCTCCCGGTACTCCCCTGTGACTTCCTGACTAACACAGACAGCCAGAAGAGTCACATTCCACACAACGCTATCAATAAAATCATTCATTCTGCTTCTGTTTCTTGTTTTGTTCTACTGCGCAATTTTGCATTTTTCCACTCCAATGTTAATTCCTAAGAAGATTAAAGAAAGTTAATTTAGTACATTTACCTTCTAGATATAAATTAGGACCACAGGAGGTTGGTGGTTCCTTAACTGGGGAGGACGGGCTCATGGTAATGACTGGAGTGGAATCAGTGGAATGGAATCAAATCCACCAAACACCTGGTTTCTATGGGTTTGATGTCATTCCATTCACTCCGTTCCAGCCATTATTATGAGCTGTCCTCCCCTCAGCAGCCTCCTGTGATTAAGACCTAAAAGGTTGGACCAACCCAAAGAGGACTTAGGGTCTACTTGGACCTGCACTAGGCCTAGGTCCTACATCAATACATCCACACAAAGGAGTGGTCATTACATTAACGTTGATCAGGGCCACTTCCTAATTAGTGATAAATAAGGCCTATGCATACCCATACAGCCTTCTAATCAAGCGCTCCCAGTTGACGGTGCTATTGTTCGATGGTAGGACCACCGCTTGGCTTTACTGGGTTCTGTTGTTCCACCACGACTAATTGCCTGATCGACGGCTCAGATAAACTCACGTTATCGGGGCGTCGGGGGTGGCTAGGCTAACTACAGCCCACTCCATCTAATGAGCTAGAGGCCAGGTTGTAAAGAGAGAGTGAAGAAAGGGGTTTTATACTCCTATACTTTATTTAGTGTGGTTATCAATTCTAATACTTATAAAGGGACAAAGACCTCCTCACCAATGTTTAGCTGACATGTTTATGCTAGGTTATATCGCAGTTTAATTCACTTGGATTTGTTGATTTAGTCACTCTTCAACTACAGTATGTATTTGTGTAATAAACTTCATATAAAATGTTGTGTTGTTTCCGGTGAGTTGTTTAATCTGAAAGTTTACCTGCCTAACTTGCATGACATTTGATGGTGATTGGCCTCACCTGTCCAGGTATCCCAGAGTTCCTGCTGTGGCCCTGGGACCGGGGCCAAGGCCTGTCAATCAGCTGTAATTTAATCCTGTGGGCCCGGTCTGGGCGGTGGATCGTGTTCAAGCTGGTGGGGATCTGCGCGGGGATCGGCGTGGCACCAAACCGCTGACACTATTTACAAGGCCAAACTTCAACAGGCTCATATTCACCGTGCTGCTGATGGGACTAGATAAAGCTGTTCTCTCTCCCAGCAGCCCATCAGGTCAGCACTGAGACACACAGCCGCCCTGAAGGAAACTGACCCTCTAAGCTCCTGTTGCTCAATAATATACTCTATACCCCACTCAGTGTTTTCTCTCTCTCACTCACACACCCTGCTTCTCACTGTATCGCTCTCTATGTCCTCTCTCTCCATTATCTTCCACCTCTCTCTATGTCTTTCTCTCTCCTTTATCTTCCACCTCTCTCTGTCTCTCTCTCTCCTTTATCTTCCACCTCTCTCTATGTCCTCTCTCTCCTTTATCTTCCACCTCTCTCTATGTCCTCTCTCTCCTTTAGCTTCCACCTCTCTCTATGTCCTCTCTCTCCTTTATCTTCCACCTCTCTCTATGTCCTCTCTCTCCATTATCTTCCACCTCTCTCTCTGTCTTTCTCTCTCCTTTATCTTCCACCTCTCTCTGTCTCTCTCTGTCTCTGTCTCTCTCTCTCCTTTATCTTCCACCTCTCTCTCTGTCTTTCTCTCTCCTTTATCTTCCACCTCTCTCTGTCTCTCTCTGTCTCTGTCTCTCTCTCTCCTTTATCTCCCACCTCTCTCTCTGTCTATCTCTCTCCTTTATCTCCCACCTCTCTCTGTCTCTCTCTCTCTGTGTTTGATCTGATGCTAACAAGACCTGTGTTTACCCTAGTTGATGCTAATAGGACCTGTGTTTACCCTAGCTGATGCTAACAGGACCCGTGTTTACCCTAGTTGATGCTAACAGGACCTGTGTTTACCCTAGTTGATGCTAACATAACCTGTGTTTAGCCTAGTTGATGCTATTAGGACCTGTGTTTACCCTAGCTGATGCTAACAGGACCTGTGTTTACCCTAGTTGATGCTAACAGGACCTGTGTTTACACTAGCTGATGCTAACAGGACCTGTGTTTACCCTAGTTGTGTCACAAATGACACCCTATTGCCTATGGGCCCTGGTCATCTGTGGTGCACTACATAGGGAATAAGCTCCTATTTGGGATGCAAAGCCTCAGTTTTTCTAGATGTGATTTGGGTTCATTGTTAACAAGGTGATGTGGATGATTTGGTTAAGAGGGACATAATGGAAATAATTATTTGGATCATAAACAGGAGTTAACTGATAAAGCATTGTGTGTAATATTTCTAAATGAAACTAAAGTGAACTAGCGAACTAACTACACTGTCTAACCACAGACCTGGTCTAGTTCCCAGGTCAGCCCTTAACCTCCTGCTCTGAACCACTCCAGCCTCACAGTCACCTGTGTTTTGTGTCGCAGTGATCCACCATGGCAACTTAAAGGCTCTGCTAGAGGGCGTGGGCCATATCAATGGTCCCCGAAGTCAAAACCTTTAATTCAGCTGTATTGTTCTCCTAATCCTCTCCTGTCCATCATGGCTCAGTAAGTGTCTCTGCTGCTGGCCGCCCGCAAGAACGGGAGGAGGAGGAACTTTCATCTTGGATCGAGTGACTGGGAATGGAGGAATGCTCGGCCAAGGTACGGTGGCTGTGTGGCTGTCCCTGGGCTATAGGCACCCTCGGGACCCTCCTGCCCTCCTTCTCCTCCCTCCTTTATTCCTTCCTTATTCCCCAGCGCTGGCTGCCTCCTGCCCGCTGCCCAGACAGACAACAAACGGAATTATCAGAGGTATCAGTGACTGTCGTCTGGACAATAGCCTGTTACCCCTCACCACCACAACTACAACAATCACCACCACAACTGCAACAATCACCACCACCACACACACACACACACACACACACACACACACACGCACGCACGCACACATGCACGCGCGCGCGCGCGCACACACACACACACACACACACACACACACACACACACACACACACACACACACACACACACACACACACACATATATATAAAAAGGGGGATTAAATATGATGCTGCTAGTGTTATTTGATAGTCTCCAATTCTATCTGCTAATGTCCTAGCTGATCTATCCCCTAAACCACACAATCTACAGTATAGATACATCTTTACATCATCGTAGCCATGGATATAGAGCCCTGATATATTGTCTAAGATGGTAACAAACTAGATTTATGCTAGGATAACCTCTGCTGAATTCAGCCATTGTGTCTCTAGACTGAACCATCTTAAGTCCTCCAGAGCTCTGTAAAGTCTCTTTCACTCCCTCTCGCTTTCTCTCCCTCTTTCTCTCTCTCTCTTCCCCCTCTCTCACTCTCTCTCTCCCCCTCTCTTTCTCTCTCCCCCCTCTCTTTCTAACACTTTCTCTTCCCTCTCACTCTCTCTGTCTCTCCCCCCTCTCTTGGCTCCCTCTCTCCCTCTCTCTCTCCACATCCTCGCTACATCACTCAAGAGAGTACTGGATCGATGAGTGGATACTGAATGCACTGTCCAAGGCTGCTAGCAGATCAATCGATAGAGACCTTCTCTGGTTTGGCATCTCCTCCAGTACAAACAGAAGTCTTTATGATATTGTGGGTGCGAAGAGAAATGTCGGCTGTGTGTGGGAGGGGTATTGGGGAACATTCATCCTCGGAAGATGCAGAGATTCAACCTTGAGAAGGCCGAGACACGAAAGAGCGAGGGAGCGATGGAGAGAGCGAGAGAGAGAAAAGATCCAGGCCTTTGTCTTCAATTAAAAGCGGTGGAGCGCTAGCTGAAACCTGGCATGAATAGAGGGAAATAGCTCAACATGCCTCTCCAATCACAACAACTAGATATGAATGTAAAATATGTGCAAGGTTAGTAAACAGTGTCATCGTGTCTGGGCCGTCAATGTCTTGTATTATGCTGCTAAAGTCACATTTAGAAGTCTGGATTTCCTGGCTAATGAGTTCAGAACCTCTCCTCCTCCTCCACCTCTCATCGATCCTCTCTGTCGCTCCTGTTGTTCTTCAGCCACTTCTTCTTTCAGGGCAACGGGAGAGAAAAGGTTGTGGCCTCAGATGCCGTGGCCTTGCTCTCTGTTCCCCTCTCTTTCTAGCTGTTTCTCTTCCTGAAACGGACGGATGTGGGGCTCTTTGGGAAACAACGCTCAACATTGAATATTCAGTACAGACTGACTGCTTGGAGATACAAAATAGCCATGATGATTAAAAGAAAGAAGAGATTGTATATCTTTGAGGTCCAGACAGACTGCATATACAGCTAACTAACCCCTCAACCTGGCCACTGTTCTCGCATGTCAGTCAAAGAGGGTGCTTTCAATAAGGTCCTCCTGGATTCCACTGCAATTATGTTTTTGTCAAATATCTGCCATCTCAAAGGTTGAATAAAGGTTAAATGAAACAGAATTGAAATAGAGCATATGCCACAAAACTGTTCTTCCTAAACACACCAATATCCACTCAGGTCAGATGTCAACTGCTACAGGATGTGATGGAAAGACAAGAAAAATCTTCAATAGTAGGGTGGAAGAGAGGGGTGCTGGAGAGGGCTGGGGGTTGGGGGGTGGAAAGGGCTGGGGGAATTTGGGGGAGCTGGAGAGGGTTGTTGGGGGAAGGGGGGTTACTCTCAGCACCTGGTAATTAAAATGTCTAATCACAAGCAATTAGCGATGCCAGAGAGACTTCCCCGTGTCCTAACTGGGCGCCCCAACAACCCTTCATTTTGGGGAGGTGAAGAAGAAGAAAAGAGAGGAGAATAATTGTGGTTGTCTCCTGAGGAGGAGCGTTCAGGAGGAGAGAAGCCACCCAGTGTTTAGTCCTGAAGAGGAGCAGAGCCACAAAGGAGGAAGAACATCTGCTGGAGGTTTCTGGTGGAGTGTGCCAAGAGAGCACCGGGGCCAGGTGCAAATGTTTAAGAGGGGGGAAGAATCTGTACTGGGATGGAGGCCCTTTTTCTCTCTGTCTCTCTCATTGTTTCTGTGAGTCTCTGTCTCTCTCTCTCTCCCTCGCTCTCTCCCTCTGTCTCTCGCTCTCTGTCTCTCGCCTCTCTCTCTCTCGCCCCTCTCTCTCTCTCTCTCTCTCTCTCTCCCTCTGTCTCTCGCTCTCTGTCTCTCGCCTCTCTCTCTCTCTCTCGCCTCTCTCTCTCTCTCTCCCTCTCTCTCTCGCTCTCCCTCTTGCCTTTCTCTCTTTCTCTCTCTCTCTCTCTCTCTCTCTCTCTCTCTCTCTCTCTCTCTCTCCCTCTCTCTCTTGCTCTCCCTCTTGCCTTTCTCTCTTTATCTCTCTCTCTCTCTCTCTCTCTCTCTCTCTCTCTCTCTCTCTCTCTCTCCCTCTCTCTCTTGCTCTCTCTTTTGCCTTTCTCTCTCCATCTCTCTCTGTGTCTCTCTCACTCCTCTCTCTCAACACATTCTCATCATCCTCTTTTTCTTTGTTTCAGTCAGACTGAGCATGCAAGCAGCCCAGGTGGGATATGCATCCTGTCCTGGCCTCTACTGTGTGCGTGCCAAGCACAATTTGTAAGTCATTTCTTACATTTATGAATAGTCAAACATGAATGAACTCTCAAGCGCTCAGTGTGGAGCACATAGTGTAGACTACTGGTGTCTACAAACCCCTGGGGGTCTGCTGACAGATCTCAACATGCAGTTGAAGTTGGAAGTTTACATACAGGTTGGAGTCATTAAAACTCGTTTTTCAACTATAATTTTGGCAAGTCGGTTAGGACATCTACTTTGTGCATGACACAAGTAATGTTTCCAACAATTATTTGCAGACAGATTATTTCACTTGTAATTCACTGCATCAGAAGTGTACATGGGTCAGAAGTGTACATACACTAAGTTGACTGTGCCTTTAAACAGCTTGGAAAATTACAGAAACTTATGTCATGGCTTTAGAAGCTTCTGATAGGCTAATTGACATAATCTGAGTCAAATGGAGGTGTACCTGTGAATGCATTTCAAGGCCTACCTTAAAACTCAGTGCCTCTTTGCTTGACATCATGGGAAAATCAAAAGAAATCAGCCAAGACCTCAGAAAAAAATTGGAGACCTCCACAAGTCTGGTTCATCCTTGGGATCAATTTCCAAACGCATGAGGGTACCACGTTCATCTGTACAAATAATAGTACGGAAGTATAAACACCATGGGACCACGCAGCCGTCATACTGCTCAGGAAGGAGATGCGCTCTGTCTCCTAGAAATGAACGTACTTTTGTGCGAAAAGTGCAAAAATAATCCCAGATCAACAGCAAAGGACCTTGTGAAGATGCTGGAGGAAACAGGTACAAAAGTATCTATATCCACAGTAAAATGAGTCCATGACATCGACATAACCTGAAAGGCCGCTCAGAAAGGAAGAAGCCACTGCTCCAAAACCACCATAAAAAAGCCAGACTACGGTTTGCAACTGCACATGGGGACAAAGACTGTACTTTTCGGAGAAATGTCCTCTGGTCTGATGAAACAAAAATAGAACTGTTTGGCCATAATGACCATCATTATGTTTGGAGGAAAAAGGGGGAGGCTTGCACGCCGAAGAACACCATCCCAACCGTGAAGCACGGGGGTGGCAGCATCATGTTGTGAGGGTGCTTTGCTGCAGGAGGGACTGGTGCACTTCACAAAATAGATGGCATCATGATGTAGGAAAATTACGTGGATATATTGAAGCAACATCTCAAGACATCAGTCAGGAAGATAAAGCTTGGTCGCAAATGGGTCTCCCAAATGGACAATGACCCCAAGCATACTTCCAAAGTTGTGGCAAAATGGCTTAAGGACAACAAAGTCAAGGTATTGGAGTGGCCATCACAAAGCCCTGATCTCAATCCTATAGAACATTTGTGGGCAAAACTGAAAAAGCGAGGCCTACAAACCTGATTCAGTTACACCAGCTCTGTCAGGAGGAATGGGCCAAAATTCATCCAACTTATTGTGGGACGATTGTGGAAGGCTACCCAAAACGTTTGACCCAAGTTAAACAATTTAAAAGCAATGCTACCAAATACTAATTGAGTGTATGTAAATTTCTTGTCCACTGTGAATGTGATGAAAGAAATAAAAGCTGAAATAAATCATTCTCTCTACTATTATTCTGACATTTCTCATTCTTAAAATAAAGTGGTGTTCCTAACTGACCTAAGACAGAGAATTTTTACTAGGATTAAATGTCAGGAATTGTGAAAAACTGAGTTTAAATATACTTGGCTAAGGTGTATGTAAACTTCCGACTTCAACTGTATGTTTTTAAAAATAAGATTTTTTGTACTTGGCTTTTTAATGAATATTGCAAGGACAGATTAAACATGTGTTGGACACAGGATCCGTGGTAAAAGATTAGAAGGTGCAATGTAATATTATTCATCCACAGTTTATGCTCTTATCTCTTAGATGCACAACATGGGCCTGGGATAACAAGGATATTGGTATCCAAAGTACTCCATTTTTGTATTCCACCAAATTGTTGTTTTGAACATAAATGTACTGTAATTTAAGCTTCAAATCTGCAAATGGTACACTCTACCCCATGGCAAAATGTGTAGAATAGCAAGAAATGTGCTTTAAAACTGCAACATTTTCTCTCTGCCTAAGGCTAAATGTGTAGAATTTTAGGAAATTCATTTTAAAACAGATTTTTTTATTTTTTTTTATCTCTGTTGCCAAGAGGAGGGCCTTTAAAATGTTATTTCCCAGGGCCCAAAAGTTGATTGTTCCATCCTGCAGAAGTCATAGTAAAACTGTGTGTATGCTATTTGTATCGCCCTAATAAAGTAAGAGTTGTGTTCTGACAATGAGGGGGTCCTTGATGGATTTGCTATCACAAACGGGGTTGTTGACACAAACAAGTTTGGCCCTGGTCTACTGGACCTTCAGGTTGTCGCCATACAGACAACAAAGCAACAGAAGTAGCCTATGTAGCTTTATGCCGACATGGACAGGCAGAGTGTGGAGATGTTAGAGGAGGTTGGAAGGGCCTTGTGTAAGGGTTGAGTATGGGTTGTGTAAGGGCTTGAGTAAGGCTTGAGTAAGGGTTGAGTAAGGGTTGTGTAAGAGTTTTGTAAGGGTTGAGTGAGAGTTGAGTAAGGTTTGAGTATGTCGCATTTGGGGGGCGTGACGGGGCTAGACTGGGTAACAATCACTCCCGCTGTCCCTCTGAGCCCCAGCCCGTTGACCTGGCTTAATTAGCCGTGTAATGATCTCGACCCGAGGGGGCCCGAGAGAGAGAGAGAGAGAGAGAGAGAGAGAGAGAGAGAGAGAGAGAGAGAGAGAGAGAGAGAAAGCTGTCCCGGTTCCCACAGACGAAAGCGGACAGTGCCAATCTAGCCTCTCGCTGAAAGACTGGCGTAAAGAAAAGCGACACCAGGCACAACGGTATGGAGAGACGTGGGTAACATATTTCCCCCACTAATTAGGCAAGACCCGTTTCCATAGCTACACATGGCCCAGCGGGCAGCCAGGACCGGAAGAGAGGGGTGGAGAGAGAAAGGTGGAGGTGGAGAGAGAGAAACAGAGAGTGGTGGAGGTGGAGAGAGAGAGAGGTGGAGGTGGAGAGAGAGAGAGGTGGAGAGATAGAGAGAGAGGAAGGGGGGGGGGTTTGAGGTGGAGAGCGACTGAGGCCTGGCTGGACCGACTGTGCATGGTGCTGATTATGGCATTGTTCCTCTATGTTGTTATTGCTGTATAATTGTAATGGCCACTGGGCCCCATTCCCCTGTGTAGGTCAGTAGGATCTCTCTCTCTCTCTCTCTCTCGGATAATTTGTTTCCATGGCAGATATTATTTATTCATGAGTTATAAGATCCAGTTTGTGAGGGACATACTAATGAGTTGTTTGGTCCTGACTTTGGAGAGAGGTTGGTAGAACAGTGAGGGTGATGAACTGTACTGGGAGGTCAAGGCTACTTTTAGATGGGGGATTATGTTCCCATCAATCAACTGCACTTTATATTACAATTGCATAGTAAATGGTGATTTATCAATTCATTACACAATATTTGTATAGTAATAACAATCATCATTTGTTTCTTAGAAATAAATTGGAACAAGCACCACTCTGGTGTAAACCAGATTTCACTAAACTGGGTTTGCCAAAAAAGTTGTCTCTTTTTCTCTGTCCTTAGTTATTTCTGGTGCTGGTTTAGCTATACCTGCCATCCAGTAAAACAACGACCCCCACTGGCAGAGGAGAGATGGCAACCATCCCCCCATCCCTCTATCCCTCCATCCATCATCAGGCCTTCAGGGGTCAGGGCTTTGAACAGTGAGGCGAGGAGGACAAGGCAATTACCTGTGATCGATAGCACCAAATATGAAACCATGCAAGGCCAGGCTCCTGAGCCATCCAGCCGTGCACCCAGCCATGCACCTAGCCACCCAGCCCCCTAACTACAGAGCCACCCAGTTACCCAGCTACCCAGCCCCCTAACTACAGAGCCACCCAGTTACCCAGCCACCCAACCCCCTAAATACAGAGCCCCCCAGTTACCCAGCTACCCAACCACCTAAATACAGAGCCACCCAGTTACCCAGCCACCCAAACCCCTAACTACAGAGCCACCCAATTACCCAGCCACCCAACCCCCTAACTACAGGACCACCCAGTTCCCAGCCACTCAACCCCCTAACTACAGAGCCACCCAACGCCTAACTACAGGACCACCCAGTTACCCAGCCACCCAACCCCTAACTACAGAGCCACCCAACGCCCTAACTACAGGACCACCCAGTTACCCAGCCACCCAACCCCCGAACTACAGAGCCACCCAACCCCCTAAATACAGGACCACCCAGTTACCCAGCCACCCAACCCACTAACTACAGAGCCACCCAGTTACCCAGCCACCCAACCCCCTAACTACAGAGCCACCCAACGCCCTAACTACAGGACCACCCAGTTACCCAGCCACCCAACCCCCTAACTACAGAGCCACCCAACGCCTAACTACAGGACCACCCAGTTACCCAGCCACCCAACCCCCGAACTACAGAGCCACCCAACCCCTAAATACAGGACCACCCAGTTACCCAGCCACCCAACCCACTAACTACAGAGCCACCCAGTTACCCAGCCACCCAACCCCTAACTACAGAGCCACCCAGTTACCCCAGGCACCCAACACCCTAACTACAGAGCCACCCAGTTACCCAGCCACCCAACCCCTAACTACAGGACCACCCATGTACCCAGCCACCCAACCCCCTAACTACAGAGCCAACCAACCCCCTAACTACAGAGCCACCCAACCCCCTAACTACAGGACCACCCAGTTACCCAGCCACCCAACCCCTAACTACAGAGATACCCAACCCCTAACTACAGAGAAACCCAACCCCTAACTACAGGACCACCCAGTTACCCAGCCACCCAACCCCTAACTACAGGATAACCCAGTTACCCAGCCACCCATCCCCCTAACTACAGAGCCACCAACCCCTAACTACAGGACCACCCAGTTACCCAGCCACCCAACCCCCTAACTACAGGACCACCCAGTTACCCAGCCACCCAACCCACTAACTACAGAGCCACCCAGTTACCCAGCCACCCAACCCCTAACTACAGAGCCACCCAGTTACCCCAGGCACCCAACACCCTAACTACAGAGCCACCCAGTTACCCAGCCACCCAACCCCTAACTACAGGACCACCCATGTACCCAGCCACCCAACCCCTAACTACAGAGCCAACCAACCCCTAACTACAGAGCCACCCAACCCCTAACTACAGGACCACCCAGTTACCCAGCCACCCAACCCCTAACTACAGAGATACCCAACCCCTAACTACAGAGAAACCCAACCCCCCTAACTACAGGACCACCCAGTTACCCAGCCACCCAACCCCTAACTACAGGATAACCCAGTTACCCAGCCACCCATCCCCTAACTACAGAGCCACCAACCCCTAACTACAGGACCACCCAGTTACCCAGCCACCCAACCCCTAACTACAGGACCACCCAGTTACCCAGCCACCCAACCCCTAACTACAGAGCCAACCAACCCCTAACTACAGAGCCACCCAACCCCTAACTACAGGACCACCCAGTTACCCAGCCACCCAACCCCTAACTACAGGACCACCCAGTTAGCCAGCCACCCAACCCCTAACTACAGAACCACCCAGTTACCCAGCCACCAAACTCCCTAACTACAGAGCCACCCAGTTACCCAGCCACCCAACACCATAACTACAGGACCACCCAGTTACCCAGCCACCTAACCCCCTAACTACAGAGCCACCCAGTTACCCAGCCACCCAACCCCCTAACTACAGAGCCACCCAACCCCTTAACTACAGAGCCACCCAACACCATAACTACAGGACCACCCAGTTACCCAGCCACCTAACCCCCTAACTACAGAGCCACCCAGTTACCCAGCCACCCAACCCCCTAACTACAGAGCCACCCAACCCCCTAACTACAGGACCACCCAGTTACCCAGCCACCCAAACCCCTAACTACAGAGCCACCCAACTCCCTAACTACAGATCCACTCAAACTCCTAACTACAGGACCAACCAGTTACCCAGCCACCCAACCCCCTAACTACAGGACCACCCAGTTACCCAGCCACCCAACCCCTAACTACAGAGATACCCAACCCCTAACTACAGAGAAACCCAACCCCTAACTACAGGACCACCCAGTTACCCAGCCACCCAACCCCTAACTACAGGAAAACCCAGTTACCCAGCCACCCAACCCCTAACTACAGAGCCACCCAACGCCCTAACTACAGGACCACCCAGTTACCCAGCCACCCAACCCCCCGAACTACAGAGCCACCCAACCCTCTAAATACAGGACCACCCAGTTACCCAGCCACCCAACCCACTAACTACAGAGCCACCCAGTTACCCAGCCACCCAACCCCTAACTACAGAGCCACCCAGTTACCCAGGCACCCAACCCCCTAACTACAGAGCCACCCAGTTACCCAGCCACCCAACCCCTAACTACAGGACCACCCAGTTACCCAGCCACCCAACCCCTAACTACAGAGCCACCCAACCCCTTAACTACAGAGCCACCCAACCCCTAACTACAGGACCACCCATTTACCCAGCCACCAACCCGCTAACTACAGAGCCACCCAACTCCCTAACTACAGATCCACCCAACCCCTAACTACAGAGCCACCCAATTACCCAGCCACCCAACCCCTAACTACAGAGCCACCCAACGCCCTAACTACAGGACCACCCAGTTACCCAGCCACCCAACCCCTAACTACAGAGCCACCCAACGCCCTAACTACAGGACCACCCAGTTACCCAGCCACCCAACCCCGAACTACAGAGCCACCCAACCCCTAAATACAGGACCACCCAGTTACCCAGCCACCCAACCCACTAACTACAGAGCCACCCAGTTACCCAGCCACCCAACCCCTAACTACAGAGCCACCCAACGCCCTAACTACAGGACCACCCAGTTACCCAGCCACCCAACCCCTAACTACAGAGCCACCCAACGCCCTAACTACAGGACCACCCAGTTACCCAGCCACCCAACCCCGAACTACAGAGCCACCCAACCCCCTAAATACAGGACCACCCAGTTACCCAGCCACCCAACCCACTAACTACAGAGCCACCCAGTTACCCAGCCACCCAACCCCTAACTACAGAGCCACCCAGTTACCCCAGGCACCCAACACCCTAACTACAGAGCCACCCAGTTACCCAGCCACCCAACCCCTAACTACAGGACCACCCATGTACCCAGCCACCCAACCCCTAACTACAGAGCCAACCAACCCCTAACTACAGAGCCACCCAACCCCTAACTACAGGACCACCCAGTTACCCAGCCACCCAACCCCTAACTACAGAGATACCCAACCCCTAACTACAGAGAAACCCAACCCCTAACTACAGGACCACCCAGTTACCCAGCCACCCAACCCCTAACTACAGGATAACCCAGTTACCCAGCCACCCATCCCCTAACTACAGAGCCACCAACCCCTAACTACAGGACCACCCAGTTACCCAGCCACCCAACCCCTAACTACAGGACCACCCAGTTACCCAGCCACCCAACCCCTAACTACAGAGCCAACCAACCCCTAACTACAGAGCCACCCAACCCCTAACTACAGGACCACCCAGTTACCCAGCCACCCAACCCCTAACTACAGGACCACCCAGTTACCCAGCCACCAAACTCCCTAACTACAGAGCCACCCAGTTACCCAGCCACCCGACACCATAACTACAGGACCACCCAGTTACCCAGCCACCTAACCCCTAACTACAGAGCCACCCAGTTACCCAGCCACCCAACCCCTAACTACAGAGCCACCCAACCCCTTAACTACAGAGCCACCCAACACCATAACTACAGGACCACCCAGTTACCCAGCCACCTAACCCCTAACTACAGAGCCACCCAGTTACCCAGCCACCCAACCCCTAACTACAGAGCCACCCAACCCCTAACTACAGGACCACCCAGTTACCCAGCCACCCAAACCCCTAACTACAGAGCCACCCAACTCCCTAACTACAGATCCACTCAAACTCCTAACTACAGGACCAACCAGTTACCCAGCCACCCAACCCCTAACTACAGGACCACCCAGTTACCCAGCCACCCAACCCCTAACTACAGAGATACCCAACCCCTAACTACAGAGAAACCCAACCCCTAACTACAGGACCACCCAGTTACCCAGCCACCCAACCCCTAACTACAGGAAAACCCAGTTACCCAGCCACCCAACCCCTAACTACAGAGCCACCCAACGCCCTAACTACAGGACCACCCAGTTACCCAGCCACCCAACCCCGAACTACAGAGCCACCCAACCCTCTAAATACAGGACCACCCAGTTACCCAGCCACCCAACCCACTAACTACAGAGCCACCCAGTTACCCAGCCACCCAACCCCTAACTACAGAGCCACCCAGTTACCCAGGCACCCAACCCCTAACTACAGAGCCACCCAGTTACCCAGCCACCCAACCCCTAACTACAGGACCACCCAGTTACCCAGCCACCCAACCCCTAACTACAGAGCCACCCAACCCCTTAACTACAGTGCCACCCAACCCCTAACTACAGGACCACGCATTTACCCAGCCACCAACCCGCTAACTACAGAGCCACCCAACTCCCTAACTACAGATCCACCCAACCCCTAACTACAGAGCCACCCAATTACCCAGCCACCCAACCCCTAACTACAGAGCCACCCAATTACCCAGCCACCCAACCCCTAACTACAGGACCACCCAGTTACCAAGCCACCCAACCCCTAACTACAGAGCCACCCAGTTACCCAGCCACCCAACCCCTAACTACAGAGCCACCCAGTTACCCAGCCACCCAACCCCTAACTACAGAGCCAACCAGTTACCCAGCCACCCAACCCTCTAACTACAGGACCACCCAGTTACCCAGCCACCCAACCCCTAACTACAGAGCCACCCAACGCCCTAACTACAGGACACCCCAGTTACCCAGCCACCCAACCCCGAACTACAGAGCCACCCAACCCCTAAATACAGGACCACCCAGTTACCCAGCCACCCTACCCACTAACTACAGAGCCACCCAGTTACCCAGCCACCCAACCCCTAACTACAGAGCCACCCAGTTACCCAGGCACCCAACCCCTAACTACAGAGCCACCCAGTTACCCAGCCACCCAACCCCTAACTACAGGACCACCCAGTTACCCAGCCACCCAACCCCTAACTACAGAGCCAACCAACCCCTAACTACAGAGCCAACCAACCCCTAACTACAGTACCACCCAGTTACCCAGCCACCCAACCCCTAACTACAGAGATACCCAACCCCTAACTACAGAGAAACTCAACTCCCTAACTACAGGACCACCCAGTTTCCCAGCCACCCAACCCCTAACGACAGGATAACCCAGTTACCCAGCCACCCAACCCCTAACTACAGGACCACCAAGTTACCCAGCCACTCAACCCCTAACTACAGAACCACCCAGTTACCCAGCCACCAAACTCCCTAACTACAGAGCCACCCAGTTACCCAGCCACCCAACCCCATAACTACAGGACCACCCAGTTACCCAGCCACCTAACCCCTAACTACAGAGCCACCCAGTTACCCAGCCACCCAACCCCTAACTACAGAGCCACCCAACCCCTAACTACAGGACCACCCAGTTACCAAGCCACCCAACCCCATAAATACAGGACCACCCAGTTACCCCGCCACCTAACCCCTAACTACAGAGCCACCCGTTTACCCAGCCACCCAACCCCTAACTACAGAGCCACCCAGTTACCGAGCCACCCAACCCCTAACTACAGGACCACCCATTTCCCCAGCAACCCAACCCCTAACTACAGAGCCACCCAAATCCCTAACTACAGATCCACTCAAACTCCTAACTACAGGACCACCCAGTTACACAGCCACCCAAACCCCTAACTACAGAGCCACCCAACTCCCTAAATACAGATCCACCCAAACTCCTAACTACAGGACCAACCAGTTACCCAGCCACCCAACCCCCTAACTACAGGACCACCCAGTTACCCAGCCACCCAACCCCTAACTACAGAGATACCCAACCCCCTAACGACAGAGAAACCCAACCCCTAACTACAGGACCACCCAGTTACCCAGCCACCCAACCCCCTAACTACAGAACCACCCAGTTACCCAGCCACCAAACTCCTAAACTACAGAGCCACCCAGTTACCAAGCCACCCAACCCCATAACTACAGGACCACCCAGTTACCCAGCCACCTAACCCCCTAACTGCAGAGCCACCCAGTTACCCAGCCACCCAACCTCCTAACTACAGAGCCACCCAACCCCTTAACTACAGAGCCACCCAACCCCCTAACTACAGGACCACCCATTTACCCAGCCACCCAACCCCCCAACTCCAGGACCACCCAGTTACCCAGCCACCCAACCTCCTAACTACAGAGCCACCCAACCCCTAACTACAGGACCACCCATTTACCCAGCCACCCAACCCCTACCTACAGAGCCACCAACCCCTAACTACAGGACCACCCAGCTACCCAGCCACCCAACCCCCAACTCCAGGACCACCCAGTTACCCAGCCACCCAACCCCTAACTACAGAACCACCCAGTTACCCAGCCACCAAACTCCCTAACTACAGAGCCACCCAGTTACCAAGCCACCCAACCCCATAACTACAGGACCACCCAGTTACCCAGCCACCTAACCCCCTAACTACAGAGCCACCCAGTTACCCAGCCACCCAACCCCCTAACTACAGAGCCACCCAGTTACCCAGCCACCCAACCCCTAACTACAGAGCCACCCAACCCCTTAACTACAAAGCCACCCAACCCCCTAACTACAGGACCAACCAGTTACCCAGCCACCCAACCCCCTAACTACAGAGCCACCCAACTCCCTAACTACAGATCCACCCAAACTCCTAACTACAGGACCACCCAGTTACCCAGCCACCCAACCTCCTAACTACAGAGCCACCCAACCCCTAACTACAGGACCACCCATTTACCCAGCCACCCAACCCCCTACCTACAGAGCCACCAACCCCTAACTACAGGACCACCCAGCTACCCAGCCACCCAACCCCCAACTCCAGGACCACCCAGTTACCCAGCCACCCAACCCCTAACTACAGAACCACCCAGTTACCCAGCCACCAAACTCCCTAACTACAGAGCCACCCAGTTACCAAGCCACCCAACCCCATAACTACAGGACCACCCAGTTACCCAGCCACCTAACCCCTAACTACAGAGCCACCCAGTTACCCAGCCACCCAACCCCTAACTACAGAGCCACCCAGTTACCCAGCCACCCAACCCCTAACTACAGAGCCACCCAACCCCTAACTACAGGACCAACCAGTTACCCAGCCACCCAACCCCTAACTACAGAGCCACCCAACTCCCTAACTACAGATCCACCCAAACTCCTAACTACAGGACCACCCAGTTACCCAGCCACCCAACCCCTAACTACAGAGCCACCCAACCCCTAACTACAGGACCACCCAGTTACCCAGCCACCCAACCCCTAACTACAGAACCACCCAGTTACCCAGCCACCAAACTCCCTAACTACAGAGCCACCCAGTTACCAAGCCACCCAACCCCATACCTACAGGACCACCCAGTTACCCAGCCACCTAACCCCTAACTACAGAGCCACCGAGTTACCCAGCCACCCAACCCCTAACTACAGAGCCACCCAGTTACCGAGCCACCCAACCCCTAACTACAGAGCCACCCAACCCCTTAACTACAGAGCCACCCAACCCCTAACTACAGGACCACCCATTTCCCCAGCAACCCAACCCCCTAACTACAGAGCCACCCAAATCCCTAACTACAGATCCACTCAAACTCCTAACTACAGGACCACCCAGTTACCCAGCCACCCAACCCCTAACTACAGAGATACCCAACCCCTAACTACAGAGAAACCCAACCCCTAACTACAGGACCACCCAGTTACCCAGCTACCCAACCCCTAACTACAGGACCACCCAGTTACCCAGCCACCCAACCCCCTAACTACAGCACCACCCAGTTACCCAGCCACCAAACCCCTAACTACATAACCACCCAGGTACCCAGCCACCAAACTCCCTAACTACAGAGCCACCCAGTTACCCAGCCACCCAACCCCATAACTACAGGACCATCCAGTTACCCAGCCACCTAACCCCCTAACTACAGAGCCACCCAGTTACCCAGCCACCCACCCACCTAACCCCTAACTACAGAGCCACCCAGTTACCCAGCCACCCAACCCCTAACTACAGAGCCACCCAACTCCCTAACTACAGATCCACCCAAACTCCTAACTACAGGAACAACCAGTTACCCAGCCACCCAACCCCCTAACTACAGGAGCACCCAGTTACCCAGCCACCCAAACCCTAACTACAGAGATACCCAACCCCCTAACTACAGAGAAACCCAACCCCTAACTACAGGACCGCCCAGTTACCCAGCCACCCAACCCCTAACTACAGGAAAACCCAGCACCAAGCCACCCAACCCCTAACTACAGAGCCACACAAGCCCCTAACTACAGAGCCACCAACCCCTAACTACAGGACCACCCAGTTACCCAGCTACCCAACCCCTAACTACAGAGCCACCCAACCCCTTAACTACAGAGCCACCCAACCCCTAACTACAGGACCACCCATTTACCCAGCCACCCAACCCCTAACTACAAAGCCACCCAACCCCTAACTAAAGAGACACCTAACACCCTAACTACAGAGCCACCCAGTTCCACCAAACCCCTAACTACAGAGCCACCCAACCCCTAACTACAGAGCCACCCAACCCCTAACTACAGAGCCACCCAACCCCTTAACTACAGAGCCACCCAACCCCTAACTACAGGACCACCCATTTACCCAGACACCCAACCCCCTAACTACAGATCCACCCAAACTCCTAACTACAGGACCACCCAGTTACCCAGACACCCAACCCCTAACTACAGGACAACCCAGTTACCCAGCCACCCAACCCCTAACTACAGAGCCACCCAACCCCTAACTACAGGACCACCCAGTTACCCAGCCACCCAACCCCTAACTACAGAGATACCCAACCCCTAACTACAGAGAAACCCAACCCCCTAACTACAGGACCTCCCAGTTACCCAGCCACCCAACCCCTAACTACAGGAAAACCCAGTTACCCAGCCACCCAACTCCCTAACTACAGAGGCACCCAACCCCTAACTACAGAGCCACCAACCCCTAACTACAGGACCACCCAGTTACCCAGCCACCCAACCCCTAACTACAGCACCACCCACTTACCCAGGCACCAAACCCCTAACTACAGAACCACCCAGGTACCCAGCCACCAAACTCCCTAACTACAGAGCCACCCAGTTACCCAGCCACCCAACCCCATAACTACAGGACCATCCAGTTACCCAGCCACCTAACCCCCTAACTACAGAGCCACCCAGTTACCCAGCCACCCACCCACCTAACCCCTAACTACAGAGCCACCCAGTTACCCAGCCACCCAACCCCTAACTACAGAGCCACCCAACTCCCTAACTACAGATCCACCCAAACTCCTAACTACAGGAACAACCAGTTACCCAGCCACCCAACCCCTAACTACAGGAGCACCCAGTTACCCAGCCACCCAAACCCTAACTACAGAGATACCCAACCCCCTAACTACAGAGAAACCCAACCCCCTAACTACAGGACCGCCCAGTTACCCAGCCACCCAACCCCCTAACTACAGGAAAACCCAGCACCAAGCCACCCAACCCCTAACTACAGAGCCACACAACCCCTAACTACAGAGCCACCAACCCCTAACTACAGGACCACCCAGTTACCCAGCTACCCAACCCCTAACTACAGAGCCACCCAACCCTTAACTACAGAGCCACCCAACCCCTAACTACAGGACCACCCATTTACCCAGCCACCCAACCCCTAACTACAAAGCCACCCAACCCCTAACTACAGAGACACCTAACACCCTAACTACAGAGCCACCCAGTTCCACCAAACCCCTAACTACAGAGCCACCCAACCCCTAACTACAGAGCCACCCAACCCCTAACTACAGAGCCACCCAACCCCTTAACTACAGAGCCACCCAACCCCTAACTACAGGACCACCCATTTACCCAGACACCCAACCCCTAACTACAGATCCACCCAAACTCCTAACTACAGGACCACCCAGTTACCCAGACACCCAACCCCTAACTACAGGACAACCCAGTTACCCAGCCACCCAACCCCTAACTACAGAGCCACCCAACCCCTAACTACAGGACCACCCAGTTACCCAGCCACCCAACCCCTAACTACAGAGATACCCAACCCCTAACTACAGAGAAACCCAACCCCTAACTACAGGACCTCCCAGTTACCCAGCCACCCAACCCCTAACTACAGAGCCACCCAACCCCTAACTACAGAGCCACCCAACCCCTTAACTACAGAGCCACCCAACCCCTAACTACAGGACCACCCATTTACCCAGACACCCAACCCCTAACTACAGATCCACCCAAACTCCTAACTACAGGACCACCCAGTTACCCAGACACCCAACCCCTAACTACAGGACAACCCAGTTACCCAGCCACCCAACCCCTAACTACAGAGCCACCCAACCCCTAACTACAGGACCACCCAGTTACCCAGCCACCCAACCCCTAACTACAGAGATACCCAACCCCTAACTACAGAGAAACCCAACCCCCTAACTACAGGACCTCCCAGTTACCCAGCCACCCAACCCCCTAACTACAGGAAAACCCAGTTACCCAGCCACCCAACTCCCTAACTACAGAGGCACCCAACCCCCTAACTACAGAGCCACCAACCCCCTAACTACAGCACCACCCAGTTACCCAGCCACCAAACCCCTAACTACAGAACCACCCAGGTACCCAGCCACCAAACTCCCTAACTACAGAGCCACCCAGTTACCCAGCCACCCAACCCCATAACTACAGGACCATCCAGTTACCCAGCCACCTAACCCCTAACTACAGAGCCACCCAGTTACCCAGCCACCCACCCACCTAACCCCTAACTACAGAGCCACCCAGTTACCCAGCCACCCAACCCCTAACTACAGAGCCACCCAACTCCCTAACTACAGATCCTTCCAAACTCCTAACTACAGGAACAACCAGTTACCCAGCCACCCAACCCCCTAACTACAGGAGCACCCAGTTACCCAGCCACCCAAACCCTAACTACAGAGATACCCAACCCCTAACTACAGAGAAACCCAACCCCTAACTACAGGACCACCCAGTTACCCAGCCACCCAACCCCTAACTACAGGAAAACCCAGCACCAAGCCACCCAACCCCTAACTACAGAGCCACACAACCCCTAACTACAGAGCCACCAACCCCTAACTACAGGACCACCCAGTTACCCAGCTACCCAACCCCTAACTACAGAGCCACCCAACCCCTTAACTACAGAGCCACCCAACCCCTAACTACAGGACCACCCATTTACCCAGCCACCCAACCCCTAACTACAAAGCCACCCAACCCCTAACTACAGAGACACCTAACACCCTAACTACAGAGCCACCCAGTTCCACCAAACCCCTAACTACAGAGCCACCCAACCCCTAACTACAGAGCCACCCAACCCCTAACTACAGAGCCACCCAACCCCTTAACTACAGAGCCACCCAACCCCTAACTACAGGACCACCCATTTACCCAGACACCCAACCCCTAACTACAGATCCACCCAAACTCCTAACTACAGGACCACCCAGTTACCCAGACACCCAACCCCCTAACTACAGGACAACCCAGTTACCCAGCCACCCAACCCCTAACTACAGAGCCACGCAACCCCTAACTACAGAGATACCCAACCCCTAACTACAGAGAAACCCAACCCCTAACTACAGGACCTCCCAGTTACCCAGCCACCCAACCCCTAACTACAGGAAAACCCAGTTACCCAGCCACCCAACTCCCTAACTACAGAGGCACCCAACCCCTAACTACAGAGCCACCAACCCCTAACTACAGGACCACCCAGTTACCCAGCCACCCAACCCCTAACTACAGCACCACCCAGTTACCCAGCCACCAAACCCCTAACTACAGAACCACCCAGGTACCCAGCCACCAAACTCCCTAACTACAGAGCCACCCAGTTACCCAGCCACCCAACCCCATAACTACAGGACCATCCAGTTACCCAGCCACCTAACCCCCTAACTACAGAGCCACCCAGTTACCCAGCCACCCACCCACCTAACCCCTAACTACAGAGCCACCCAGTTACCCAGCCACCCAACCCCTAACTACAGAGCCACCCAACTCCCTAACTACAGATCCTTCCAAACTCCTAACTACAGGAACAACCAGTTACCCAGCCACCCAACCCCCTAACTACAGGAGCACCCAGTTACCCAGCCACCCAAACCCTAACTACAGAGATACCCAACCCCTAACTACAGAGAAACCCAACCCCTAACTACAGGACCGCCCAGTTACCCAGCCACCCAACCCCTAACTACAGGAAAACCCAGCACCAAGCCACCCAACCCCTAACTACAGAGCCACACAACCCCTAACTACAGAGCCACCAACCCCTAACTACAGGACCACACAGTTACCCAGCTACCCAACCCCTAACTACAGAGCCACCCAACCCCTTAACTACAGAGCCACCCAACCCCTAACTACAGGACCACCCATTTACCCAGCCACCCAACCCCTAACTACAAAGCCACCCAACCCCTAACTACAGAGACACCTAACACCCTAACTACAGAGCCACCCAGTTCCACCCAACCCCTAACTACAGAGCCACCCAACCCCTAACTACAGAGCCACCCAACCCCTTAACTACAGAGCCACCCAACCCCTAACTACAGGACCACCCATTTACCCAGACACCCAACCCCTAACTACAGATCCACCCAAACTCCTAACTACAGGACCACCCAGTTACCCAGACACCCAACCCCATAACTACAGGACAACCCAGTTACCCAGCCACCCAACCCCTAACTACAGAGCCACCCAACCCCTAACTACAGGACCACCCAGTTACCCAGCCACCCAACCCCTAACTACAGAGATACCCAACCCTAACTACAGAGAAACCCAACCCCTAACTACAGGACCTCCCAGTTACCCAGCCACCCAACCCCTAACTACAGGAAAACCCAGTTACCCAGCCACCCAACTCCTAACTACAGAGGCACCCAACCCCTAACTACAGAGCCACCAACCCCCTAACTACAGTACCACCCAGTTACCCAGCTACCCAACCCCTAACTACAGAGCCACCCAACCCCTTAACTACAGAGCCACCCAACCCCTAACTACAGGACCACCCATTTACCCAGCCACCCAACCCCTAACTACAAAGCCACCCAACCCCTAACTACAGAGACACCTAACACCCTAACTACAGAGCCACCCAGTTCCACCCAATCCCCTAACTACAGAGCCACCAACCCCTAACTACAGAGCCACCCAACCCCTTAACTACAGAGCCACCCAACCCCTAACTACAGGACCACCCATTTACCCAGCCACCCAACCCCTAACTACAGAGCCACCCAACTCCCTAACTACAGATCCACTCAAACTCCTAACTACAGAGCCACCCAGTTACCAAGCCACCCAACCCCATAACTACAGGACCACCCAGTTACCCAGCCACCTAACCCCCTAACTACAGAGCCACCCAGTTACCCAGCCACCCAACCCCTAACTACAGAGCCACCCAGTTACCGAGCCACCCAACCCCTAACTACAGAGCCACCCAACCCCTTAACTACAGAGCCACCCAACCCCTAACTACAGGACCACCCATTTCCCCAGCAACCCAACCCCTAACTACAGAGCCACCCAAATCCCTAACTACAGATCCACTCAAACTCCTAACTACAGGACCACCCAGTTACCCAGCCACCCAACCCCTAACTACAGAGAAACCCAACCCCTAACTACAGGACCACCCAGTTACCCAGCTACCCAACCCCTAACTACAGGACCACCCAGTTACCCAGCCACCCAACCCCTAACTACAGCACCACCCAGTTACCCAGCCACCAAACCCCTAACTACAGAACCACCCAGGTACCCAGCCACCAAACTCCCTAACTACAGAGCCACCCCGTTACCCAGCCACCCAACCCCATAACTACAGGACCACCCACTTACCCAGCCACCTAACCCCTAACTACAGAGCCACCCAGTTACCCAGCCACCCACCTAACCCCTAACTACAGAGCCACCCAGTTACCCAGCCACCCAACCCCCTAACTACAGAGACACCCAACTCCCTAACTACAGATCCACCCAAACTCCTAACTACAGGAACAACCAGTTACCCAGCCACCCAACCCCCTAACTACAGGAGCACCCAGTTACCCAGCCACCCAAACCCTAACTACAGAGATACCCAACCCCCTAACTACAGAGCCACCCAACCCCTTAACTACAGAGCCACCCAACCCCCTAACTACAGGACCACCCATTTACCCAGCCACCCAACCCCCTAACTACAGAGCCACCCAACTCCCTAACTACAGATCCACTCAAACTCCTAACTACAGAGCCACCCAGTTACCAAGCCACCCAACCCCATAACTACAGGACAACCCAGTTACCCAGCCACCTAACCCCTAACTACAGAGCCACCCAGTTACCCAGCCACCCAACCCCTAACTACAGAGCCACCCAGTTACCGAGCCACCCAACCCCTAACTACAGAGCCACCCAACCCCTTAACTACAGAGCCACCCAACCCCTAACTACAGGACCACCCATTTCCCCAGCAACCCAACCCCCTAACTACAGAGCCACCCAAATCCCTAACTACAGATCCACTCAAACTCCTAACTACAGGACCACCCAGTTACCCAGCCACCCAACCCCCTAACTACAGAGAAACCCAACCCCCTAACTACAGGACCACCCAGTTACCCAGCTACCCAACCCCTAACTACAGGACCACCCAGTTACCCAGCCACCCAACCCCTAACTACAGCACCACCCAGTTACCCAGCCACCAAACCCCTAACTACAGAACCACCCACGTACCCAGCCACCAAACTCCCTAACTACAGAGCCACCCCGTTACCCAGCCACCCAACCCCATAACTACAGGACCACCCACTTACCCAGCCACCTAACCCCTAACTACAGAGCCACCCAGTTACCCAGCCACCCACCTAACCCCTAACTACAGAGCCACCCAGTTACCCAGCCACCCAACCCCTAACTACAGAGACACCCAACTCCCTAACTACAGATCCACCCAAACTCCTAACTACAGGAACAACCAGTTACCCAGCCACCCAACCCCTAACTACAGGAGCACCCAGTTACCCAGCCACCCAAACCCTAACTACAGAGATACCCAACCCCTAACTACAGAGAAACCCAACCCCTAACTACAGGAAAACCCAGCACCAAGCCACCCAACCCCTAACTACAGAGCCACACAACCCCTAACTACAGAGCCACCAACCCCTAACTACAGGACCACCCAGTTACCCAGCTACCCAACCCCTAACTACAGAGCCACCCAACCCCTTAACTACAGAGCCACCCAACCCCTAACTACAGGACCACCCATTTACCCAGCCACCCAACCCCTAACTACAAAGCCACCCAACCCCTAACTACAGAGACACCTAACACCCTAACTACAGAGCCACCCAGTTCCACCCAACCCCCTAACTACAGAGCCACCCAACCCCTAACTACAGAGCCACCCAACCCCTAACTACAGAGCCACCCAACCCCTTAACTACAGAGCCACCCAACCCCTAACTACAGGACCACCCATTTACCCAGACACCCAACCCCTAACTACAGATCCACCCAAACTCCTAACTACAGGACCACCCAGTTACCCAGACACCCAACCCCTAACTACAGGACAACCCAGTTACCCAGCCACCCAACCCCTAACTACAGAGCCACCCAACCCCTAACTACAGGACCACCCAGTTACCCAGCCACCCAACCCCTAACTACAGAGATACCCAACCCCCTAACTACAGAGAAACCCAACCCCTAACTACAGGACCTCCCAGTTACCCAGCCACCCAACCCCTAACTACAGGAAAACCCAGTTACCCAGCCACCCAACTCCCTAACTACAGAGGCACCCAACCCCTAACTACAGAGCCACCCAACCCCTAACTACAGAGCCACCAACCCCTAACTACAGAGCCACCCAGTTACCCAGCCACCCAACCCCATAACTACAGGACCACCCAGTTACCCAGCCACCTAACCCCTAACTACAGAGCCACCCAGTTACCCAGCCACCCAACCCCTAACTACAGAGCCACCGAACCCCTTAACTACAGAGCCACCCAACCCCTAACTACAGGACCACCCAGTTACCCAGCCACCCAAACCCCTAACTACAGAGCCACCCAACTCCCTAACTACAGATCCACCCAACCCCTAACTACAGGACCACCCAGTTACCCAGCCTCCCAACCCCTAACTACAGAGATACCCAACCCCTAACTACAGAGAAACCCAACCCCTAACTACAGGACCACCCAGTTACCCAGCCACCCAACCCCTAACTACAGGAAAACCCAGTTACCAAGCCACCCAACCCCTAACTACAGAGCCACCCAACCCCTAACTACAGAGCCACCAACCCCCCCTTACTACAGGACCACCCAGTTACCCAGCCACCCAAACCCCTAACTACAGGACCACCCATTTACCCAGCCACCCAACCCCTAACTACAGAGCCACCCGTTACCCAGCCACCCAACCCCTAACTACAGAGAAACCCAACCCCTAACTACAGGACCACCCAGTTACCCAGCTACCCAACCCCTAACTACAGGACCACCCAGTTACCCAGCCACCCAACCCCCTAACTACAGCACCACCCAGTTACCCAGCCACCAAACCCCTAACTACAGAACCACCCAGGTACCCAGCCACCAAACTCCCTAACTACAGAGCCACCCCGTTACCCAGCCACCCAACCCCATAACTACAGGACCACCCACTTACCCAGCCACCTAACCCCCTAACTACAGAGCCACCCAGTTACCCAGCCACCCACCTAACCCCCTAACTACAGAGCCACCCAGTTACCCAGCCACCCAACCCCCTAACTACAGAGACACCCAACTCCCTAACTACAGATCCACCCAAACTCCTAACTACAGGAACAACCAGTTACCCAGCCACCCAACCCCTAACTACAGGAGCACCCAGTTACCCAGCCACCCAAACCCTAACTACAGAGATACCCAACCCCCTAACTACAGAGCCACCCAACCCTTAACTACAGAGCCACCCAACCCCTAACTACAGGACCACCCATTTACCCAGCCACCCAACCCCTAACTACAGAGCCACCCAACTCCCTAACTACAGATCCACTCAAACTCCTAACTACAGAGCCACCCAGTTACCAAGCCACCCAACCCCATAACTACAGGACCACCCAGTTACCCAGCCACCTAACCCCTAACTACAGAGCCACCCAGTTACCCAGCCACCCAACCCCTAACTACAGAGCCACCCAGTTACCGAGCCACCCAACCCCTAACTACAGAGCCACCCAACCCCTTAACTACAGAGCCACCCAACCCCTAACTACAGGACCACCCATTTCCCCAGCAACCCAACCCCTAACTACAGAGCCACCCAAATCCCTAACTACAGATCCACTCAAACTCCTAACTACAGGACCACCCAGTTACCCAGCCACCCAACCCCTAACTACAGAGAAACCCAACCCCTAACTACAGGACCACCCAGTTACCCAGCTACCCAACCCCTAACTACAGGACCACCCAGTTACCCAGCCACCCAACCCCTAACTACAGCACCACCCAGTTACCCAGCCACCAAACCCCTAACTACAGAACCACCCAGGTACCCAGCCACCAAACTCCCTAACTACAGAGCCACCCCGTTACCCAGCCACCCAACCCCATAACTACAGGACCACCCACTTACCCAGCCACCTAACCCCCTAACTACAGAGCCACCCAGTTACCCAGCCACCCACCTAACCCCCTAACTACAGAGCCACCCAGTTACCCAGCCACCCAACCCCCTAACTACAGAGACACCCAACTCCCTAACTACAGATCCACCCAAACTCCTAACTACAGGAACAACCAGTTACCCAGCCACCCAACCCCTAACTACAGGAGCACCCAGTTACCCAGCCACCCAAAACCTAACTACAGAGATACCCAACCCCTAACTACAGAGAAACCCAACCCCCTAACTACAGGAAAACCCAGCACCAAGCCACCCAACCCCTAACTACAGAGCCACACAACCCCTAACTACAGAGCCACCAACCCCTAACTACAGGACCACCCAGTTACCCAGCTACCCAACCCCTAACTACAGAGCCACCCAACCCCTTAACTACAGAGCCACCCAACCCCTAACTACAGGACCACCCATTTACCCAGCCACCCAACCCCTAACTACAAAGCCACCCAACCCCTAACTACAGAGACACCTAACACCCTAACTACAGAGCCACCCAGTTCCACCCAACCCCTAACTACAGAGCCACCCAACCCCTAACTACAGAGCCACCCAACCCCTAACTACAGAGCCACCCAACCCCTTAACTACAGAGCCACCCAACCCCTAACTACAGGACCACCCATTTACCCAGACACCCAACCCCTAACTACAGATCCACCCAAACTCCTAACTACAGGACCACCCAGTTACCCAGACACCCAACCCCTAACTACAGGACAACCCAGTTACCCAGCCACCCAACCCCTAACTACAGAGCCACCCAACCCCTAACTACAGGACCACCCAGTTACCCAGCCACCCAACCCCTAACTACAGAGATACCCAAACCCCTAACTACAGAGAAACCCAACCGCCTAACTACAGGACCTCCCAGTTACCCAGCCACCCAACCCCTAACTACAGGAAAACCCAGTTACCCAGCCACCCAACTCCCTAACTACAGAGGCACCCAACCCCTAACTACAGAGCCACCCAACCCCTAACTACAGAGCCACCAACCCCTAACTACAGAGCCACCCAGTTACCCAGCCACCCAACCCCATAACTACAGGACCACCCAGTTACCCAGCCACCTAACCCCTAACTACAGAGCCACCCAGTTACCCAGCCACCCAACCCCTAACTACAGAGCCACCGAACCCCTTAACTACAGAGCCACCCAACCCCCTAACTACAGGACCACCCAGTTACCCAGCCACCCAAACCCCTAACTACAGAGCCACCCAACTCCCTAACTACAGATCCACCCAACCCCCTAACTACAGGACCACCCAGTTACCCAGCCTCCCAACCCCCTAACTACAGAGATACCCAACCCCCTAACTACAGAGAAACCCAACCCCCTAACTACAGGACCACCCAGTTACCCAGCCACCCAACCCCCTAACTACAGGAAAACCCAGTTACCAAGCCACCCAACCCCCTAACTACAGAGCCACCCAACCCCCTAACTACAGAGCCACCAACCCCCTTACTACAGGACCACCCAGTTACCCAGCCACCCAAACCCCTAACTACAGGACCACCCATTTACCCAGCCACCCAACCCCTAACTACAGAGCCACCCCGTTACCCAGCCACCCAACCCCATAACTACAGGACCACCCACTTACCCAGCCACCTAACCCCTAACTACAGAGCCACCCAGTTACCCAGCCACCCACCTAACCCCTAACTACAGAGCCACCCAGTTACCCAGCCACCCAACCCCTAACTACAGAGACACCCAACTCCCTAACTACAGATCCACCCAAACTCCTAACTACAGGAACAACCAGTTACCCAGCCACCCAACCCCTAACTACAGGAGCACCCAGTTACCCAGCCACCCAAACCCTAACTACAGAGATACCCAACCCCTAACTACAGAGAAACCCAACCCCTAACTACAGGAAAACCCAGCACCAAGCCACCCAACCCCTAACTACAGAGCCACACAACCCCCTAACTACAGAGCCACCAACCCCCTAACTACAGGACCACCCAGTTACCCAGCTACCCAACCCCCTAACTACAGAGCCACCCAACCCCTTAACTACAGAGCCACCCAACCCCCTAACTACAGGACCACCCATTTACCCAGCCACCCAACCCCCTAACTACAAAGCCACCCAACCCCTAACTACAGAGACACCTAACACCCTAACTACAGAGCCACCCAGTTCCACCCAACCCCTAACTACAGAGCCACCCAACCCCTAACTACAGAGCCACCCAACCCCTAACTACAGAGCCACCCAACCCCTTAACTACAGAGCCACCCAACCCCTAACTACAGGACCACCCATTTACCCAGACACCCAACCCCTAACTACAGATCCACCCAAACTCCTAACTACAGGACCACCCAGTTACCCAGACACCCAACCCCTAACTACAGGACAACCCAGTTACCCAGCCACCCAACCCCTAACTACAGAGCCACCCAACCCCTAACTACAGGACCACCCAGTTACCCAGCCACCCAACCCCTAACTACAGAGATACCCAACCCCTAACTACAGAGAAACCCAACCCCTAACTACAGGACCTCCCAGTTACCCAGCCACCCAACCCCTAACTACAGGAAAACCCAGTTACCCAGCCACCCAACTCCCTAACTACAGAGGCACCCAACCCCTAACTACAGAGCCACCCAACCCCTAACTACAGAGCCACCAACCCCTAACTACAGAGCCACCCAGTTACCCAGCCACCCAACCCCATAACTACAGGACCACCCAGTTACCCAGCCACCTAACCCCCTAACTACAGAGCCACCCAGTTACCCAGCCACCCAACCCCTAACTACAGAGCCACCGAACCCCTTAACTACAGAGCCACCCAACCCCCTAACTACAGGACCACCCAGTTACCCAGCCACCCAAACCCCTAACTACAGAGCCACCCAACTCCCTAACTACAGATCCACCCAACCCCTAACTACAGGACCACCCAGTTACCCAGCCTCCCAACCCCTAACTACAGAGATACCCAACCCCTAACTACAGAGAAACCCAACCCCTAACTACAGGACCACCCAGTTACCCAGCCACCCAACCCCTAACTACAGGAAAACCCAGTTACCAAGCCACCCAACCCCTAACTACAGAGCCACCCAACCCCTAACTACAGAGCCACCAACCCCCTTACTACAGGACCACCCAGTTACCCAGCCACCCAAACCCCTAACTACAGGACCACCCATTTACCCAGCCACCCAACCCCCTAACTACAGAACCACCCAGTTACCCAGCCACCAAACTCCCTAACTACAGAGCCACCCAGTTACCAAGCCACCCAACCCCATTACTACAGGACCACCCAGTTACCCAGCCACCTAACCCCCTAACTGCAGAGCCACCCAGTTACCCAGCCACCCAACCCCTAACTACAGAGCCACCCAACCCCTTAACTACAGAGCCACCCAACCCCTAACTACAGGACCACCCAGTTACCCAGCCACCCAAACCCCTAACTACAGATCCACCCAAACTCCTAACTACAGGACCACCCAGTTACCCAGACATACAACCCCCTAACTACAGGACCACCCGGTTACCCAGCCACCCAACCCCTAACTACAGGACCACCCAGTTACCCAGCCACCCAACCCCTAACTACAGAGATACCCAACCCCTAACTACAGAGAAACCCAACCTCCTAACTACAGGACCTCCCAGTTACCCAGCCACCCAACCCCTAACTACAGGAAAACCAATTTACCCAGCCACCCAACCCCTAACTACAAAGCCACCCAACCCCTAACTACAGAGACACCTAACACCCTAACTACAGAGCCACCCAGTTCCACCCAACCCCTAACTACAGAGCCACCCAACCCCTAACTACAGAGCCACCAACCCCCTAACTACAGAGCCACCCAACCCCTTAACTACAGAGCCACCCAACCCCTAACTACAGGACCACCCATTTACCCAGCCACCCAACCCCTAACTACAGAGCCACCCAACTCCCTAACTACAGATCCACTCAAACTCCTAACTACAGGACCACCCAGTTACCCAGCCACCCAACCCTAACTACAGAGATACCCAACCCCTAACTACAGAGAAACCCAACCCCTAACTACAGGACCACCCAGTTACCCAGCTACCCAACCCCTAACTACAGGACCACCCAGTTACCCAGCCACCCAACCCCTAACTACAGCACCACCCAGTTACCCAGCCACCCAACCCCTAACTACAGAACCACCCAGTTACCCAGCCACCAAACTCCCTAACTACAGAGCCACCCAGTTACCCAGCCACCCAACCCCATAACTACAGGACCACCCAGTTACCCAGCCACCTAACCCCCTAACTACAGAGCCACCCAGTTACCCAGCCACCCAACCCCTAACTACAGAGCCACCCAACCCCTTAACTACAGAGCCACCCAACCCCTACCTACAGGACCACCCAGTTACCCAGCCACCCAAACCCCTAACTACAGAGCCACCCAACTCCTAACTACAGATCCACCCAACCCCTAACTACAGGACCACCCAGTTACCCAGCCTCCCAACCCCTAACTACAGAGATACCCAACCCCTAACTACAGAGAAACCCAACCCCTAACTACAGGACCACCCAATTACCCAGCCACCCAACCCCTAACTACAGGAAAACCCAGTTACCAAGCCACCCAACCCCTAACTACAGAGCCACCCAACCCCTAACTACAGAGCCACCAACCCCTTACTACAGGACCACCCAGTTACCCAGCCACCCAACCCCTAACTACAGGACCACCCATTTACCCAGCCACCCAACCCCCTAACTACAGAACCACCCAGTTACCCAGCCACCAAACTCCCTAACTACAGAGCCACCCAGTTACCAAGCCACCCAACCCCATTACTACAGGACCACCCAGTTACCCAGCCACCTAACCCCTAACTGCAGAGCCACCCAGTTACCCAGCCACCCAACCCCCTAACTACAGAGCCACCCAACCCCTTAACTACAGAGCCACCCAACCCCCTAACTACAGGACCACCCAGTTACCCAGCCACCCAAACCCCTAACTACAGATCCACCCAAACTCCTAACTACAGGACCACCCAGTTACCCAGACATACAACCCCCTAACTACAGGACCACCCGGTTACCCAGCCACCCAACCCCCTAACTACAGAGCCACCCAACCCCCTAACTACAGGACCACCCAGTTACCCAGCCACCCAACCCCCTAACTACAGAGAAACCCAACCCCCTAACTACAGGACCTCCCAGTTACCCAGCCACCCAACCCCCTAACTACAGAGCCACCCAACCCCCTAACTACAGGACCACCCAGTTACCCAGCCACCCAACCCCTAACTACAGAGATACCCAACCCCTAACTACAGAGAAACCCAACCCCTAACTACAGGACCTCCCAGTTACCCAGCCACCCAACCCCTAACTACAGGAAAACCCAGTTACCCAGCCACCCAACTCCCTAACTACAGAGGCACCCAACCCCTAACTACAGAGCCACCAACTCCCTAACTACAGAGCCACCCAACCCCTTAACTACAGAGCCGCCCAACCCCTAACTACAGGACCACCCATTTACCCAGCCACCCAACCCCTAACTACAGAGCCACCCACCTCCCTAACTACAGATCCACTCAAACTCCTAACTACAGGACCACCCAGTTACCCAGCCACCCAACCCCTAACTACAGAGATACCCAACCCCTAACTACAGAGAAACCCAACCCCTAACTACAGGACCACCCAGTTACCCAGCTACCCAACCCCTAACTACAGGACCACCCAGTTACCCAGCCACCCAACCCCTAACTACAGGACCACCCATTTACCCAGCCACCCAACCCCTAACTACAGGACCACCCATTTACCCAGCCACCCAACCCCTAACTACAGAACCACCCAGTTACCCAGCCACCAAACTCCCTAACTACAGAGCCACCCAGTTACCAAGCCACCCAACCCCATTACTACAGGACCACCCAGTTACCCAGCCACCTAACCCCCTAACTGCAGAGCCACCCAGTTACCCAGCCACCCAACCTCCTAACTACAGAGCCACCCAACCCCTTAACTACAGAGCCACTCAACCCCTAACTACAGGACCACCCATTTACCCAGCCACCCAACCCCTAACTACAAAGCCACCCAACCCCTAACTACATAGACACCTAACACCCTAACTACAGAGCCACCCAATTCCACCCAACCCCTAACTACAGAGCCACCCAACCCCTAACTACAGAGCCACCCAACCCCTGACTACAGGACCACCCAGTTACCCAGCCACCCAACCCCTAACTACAGAGCCACCCAACCCCCTAACTACAGAGCCACCCAACCCCTTAACTACAGAGCCACCCAACCCCTAACTACAGGACCACCCATTTACCCAGCCACCCAACCCCTAACTACAAAGCCACCCAACCCCTAACTACATAGACACCTAACACCCTAACTACAGAGCCACCTAATTCCACCCAACCCCCTAACTACAGAGCCACCCAACCCCTAACTACAGAGCCACCCAACCCCTGACTACAGGACCTCCCAGTTACCCAGCCACCCAACCCCTAACTACAGGAAAACCCAGTTACCCAGCCACCCAACTCCCTAACTTCAGAGGCACCCAACCCCTAACTACAGAGCCACCCAACCCCTAACTACAGAGCCACCAACCCCTAACTACAGAGCCACCCAGTTACCCAGCCACCCAACCCCATAACTACAGGACCACCCAGTTACCCAGCCACCTAACCCCTAACTACAGAGCCACCCAGTTACCCAGCCACCCAACCCCTAACTACAGAGCCACCGAACCCCTTAACTACAGAGCCACCCAACCCCTAACTACAGGACCACCCAGTTACCCAGCCACCCAAACCCCTAACTACAGAGCCACCCAACTCCCTAACTACAGATCCACCCAACCCCTAACTACAGGACCACCCAGTTACCCAGCCTCCCAACCCCTAACTACAGAGATACCCAACCCCTAACTACAGAGAAACCCAACCCCTAACTACAGGACCACCCAGTTACCCAGCCACCCAACCCCTAACTACAGGAAAACCCAGTTACCAAGCCACCCAACCCCTAACTACAGAGCCACCCAACCCCTAACTACAGAGCCACCAACCCCTTACTACAGGACCACCCAGTTACCCAGCCACCCAAACCCTAACTACAGGACCACCCATTTACCCAGCCACCCAACCCCTAACTACAGAACCACCCAGTTACCCAGCCACCAAACTCCCTAACTACAGAGCCACCCAGTTACCAAGCCACCCAACCCCATTACTACAGGACCACCCAGTTACCCAGCCACCTAACCCCTAACTGCAGAGCCACCCAGTTACCCAGCCACCCAACCCCTAACTACAGAGCCACCCAACCCCTTAACTACAGAGCCACCCAACCCCTAACTACAGGACCACCCAGTTACCCAGCCACCCAAACCCCTAACTACAGATCCACCCAAACTCCTAACTACAGGACCACCCAGTTACCCAGACATACAACCCCCTAACTACAGGACCACCCGGTTACCCAGCCACCCAACCCCTAACTACAGGACCACCCAGTTACCCAGCCACCCAACCCCTAACTACAGAGATACCCAACCTCCTAACTACAGGACCTCCCAGTTACCCAGCCACCCAACCCCTAACTACAGGAAAACCAATTTACCCAGCCACCCAACCCCTAACTACAAAGCCACCCAACCCCTAACTACAGAGACACCTAACACCCTAACTACAGAGCCACCCAGTTCCACCCAACCCCTAACTACAGAGCCACCCAACCCCTAACTACAGAGCCACCAGCCCCCCTAACTACAGAGCCACCCAACCCCTTAACTACAGAGCCACCCAACCCCTAACTACAGGACCACCCATTTACCCAGCCACCCAACCCCTAACTACAGAGCCACCCAACTCCCTAACTACAGATCCACTCAAACTCCTAACTACAGGACCACCCAGTTACCCAGCCACCCAACCCCTAACTACAGAGATACCCAACCCCTAACTACAGAGAAACCCAACCCCTAACTACAGGACCACCCAGTTACCCAGCTACCCAACCCCTAACTACAGGACCACCCAGTTACCCAGCCACCCAACCCCTAACTACAGCACCACCCAGTTACCCAGCCACCCAACCCCTAACTACAGAACCACCCAGTTACCCAGCCACCAAACTCCCTAACTACAGAGCCACCCAGTTACCCAGCCACCCAACCCCATAACTACAGGACCACCCAGTTACCCAGCCACCTAACCCCTAACTACAGAGCCACCCAGTTACCCAGCCACCCAACCCCTAACTACAGAGCCACCCAACCCCTTAACTACAGAGCCACCCAACCCCTAACTACAGGACCACCCAGTTACCCAGCCACCCAAACCCCTAACTACAGAGCCACCCAACTCCCTAACTACAGATCCACCCAACCCCTAACTACAGGACCACCCAGTTACCCAGCCTCCCAACCCCTAACTACAGAGATACCCAACCCCTAACTACAGAGAAACCCAACCCCTAACTACAGGACCACCCAATTACCCAGCCACCCAACCCCTAACTACAGGAAAACCCAGTTACCAAGCCACCCAACCCCTAACTACAGAGCCACCCAACCCCTAACTACAGAGCCACCAACCCCTTACTACAGGACCACCCAGTTACCCAGCCACCCAACCCCTAACTACAGGACCACCCATTTACCCAGCCACCCAACCCCTAACTACAGAACCACCCAGTTACCCAGCCACCAAACTCCCTAACTACAGAGCCACCCAGTTACCAAGCCACCCAACCCCATTACTACAGGACCACCCAGTTACCCAGCCACCTAACCCCTAACTGCAGAGCCTCCCAGTTACCCAGCCACCCAACCCCTAACTACAGAGCCACCCAACCCCTTAACTACAGAGCCACCCAACCCCTAACTACAGGACCACCCAGTTACCCAGCCACCCAAACCCCTAACTACAGATCCACCCAAACTCCTAACTACAGGACCACCCAGTTACCCAGACATACAACCCCTAACTACAGGACCACCCGGTTACCCAGCCACCCAACCCCTAACTACAGAGCCACCCAACCCCTAACGACAGGACCACCCAGTTACCCAGCCACCCAACCCCTAACTACAGAGAAACCCAACCCCTAACTACAGGACCTCCCAGTTACCCAGCCACCCAACCCCTAACTACAGAGCCACCCAACCCCCTAACTACAGGACCACCCAGTTACCCAGCCACCCAACCCCTAACTACAGAGATACCCAACCCCTAACTACAGAGAAACCCAACCCCTAACTACAGGACCTCCCAGTTACCCAGCCACCCAACCCCTAACTACAGGAAAACCCAGTTACCCAGCCACCCAACTCCCTAACTACAGAGGCACCCAACCCCCTAACTACAGAGCCACCAACTCCCTAACTACAGAGCCACCCAACCCCTTAACTACAGAGCCGCCCAACCCCTAACTACAGGACCACCCATTTACCCAGCCACCCAACCCCTAACTACAGAGCCACCCACCTCCCTAACTACAGATCCACTCAAACTCCTAACTACAGGACCACCCAGTTACCCAGCCACCCAACCCCTAACTACAGAGATACCCAACCCCTAACTACAGAGAAACCCAACCCCTAACTACAGGACCACCCAGTTACCCAGCTACCCAACCCCTAACTACAGGACCACCCAGTTACCCAGCCACCCAACCCCTAACTACAGGACCACCCATTTACCCAGCCACCCAACCCCTAACTACAGGACCACCCATTTACCCAGCCACCCAACCCCTAACTACAGAACCACCCAGTTACCCAGCCACCAAACTCCCGAACTACAGAGCCACCCAGTTACCAAGCCACCCAACCCCATTACTACAGGACCACCCAGTTACCCAGCCACCCAACCCCTAACTACAGGAAAACCCAGTTACCAAGCCACCCAACCCCTAACTACAGAGCCACCCAACCCCTAACTACAGAGCCACCAACCCCTAACTACAGGACCACCCAGTTACCCAGCCACCCAACCCCTAACTACAGGACCATCCAGTTACCCAGCCACCCAACCCCCTAACTACAGAACCACCCAGTTACCCAGCCACCAAACTCCCTAACTACAGAGCCACCCAGTTACCAAGCCACCCAACCCCATTACTACAGGACCACCCAGTTACCCAGCCACCTAACCCCCTAACTGCAGAGCCACCCAGTTACCCAGCCACCCAACCTCCTAACTACAGAGCCACCCAACCCCTTAACTACAGAGCCACTCAACCCCCTAACTACAGGACCACCCATTTACCCAGCCACCCAACCCCCTAACTACAAAGCCACCCAACCCCCTAACTACATAGACACCTAACACCCTAACTACAGAGCCACCCAATTCCACCCAAACCCCTAACTACAGAGCCACCCAACCCCCTAACTACAGAGCCACCCAACCCCCTGACTACAGGACCACCCAGTTACCCAGCCACCCAACCCCTAACTACAGAGCCACCCAACCCCTAACTACAGAGCCACCCAACCCCTTAACTACAGAGCCACCCAACCCCTAACTACAGGACCACCCAGTTACCCAGCCACCCAAACCCCTAACTACAGAGCCACCCAACTCCCTAACTACAGATCCACCCAACTCCCTAACTACAGATCCACCCAAACTCCTAACTACAGGACCACCCAGTTAACCAGCCACCCAACCCCTAACTACAGGACCACCCAGTTACCCAGCCACCCAACCCCTAACTACAGAGCCACCCAACCCCTAACTACAGAGCCACCCAACCCCTAACTACAGAGCCACCCAACCCCTTAACTACAGAGCCACCCAACCCCTAACTACAGGACCACCCAGTTACCCAGCCACCCAAACCACTAACTACAGATCCACCCAAACTCCTAACTACAGGACCACCCAGTTACCCAGACATACAACCCCTAACTACAGGACCACCCAGTTACCCAGCCACCCAACCCCTAACTACAGAGCCACCCAACCCCTAACTACAGGACCACCCAGTTACCCAGCCACCCAACCCCTAACTACAGAGATACCCAACCCCTAACTACAGAGAAACCCAACCCCCTAACTACAGGACCTCCCAGTTACCCAGCCACCCAACCCCTAACTACAGGAAAACCCAGTTACCCAGCCACCCAACTCCCTAACTACAGAGGCACCCAACCCCTAACTACAGAGCCACCAACCCCTAACTACAGAGCCACCCAACCCCTTAACTACAGAGCCACCCAACCCCTAACTACAGGACCACCCATTTACCCAGCCACCCAACCCCTAACTACAGAGCCACCCACCTCCCTAACTACAGATCCACTCAAACTCCTAACTACAGGACCACCCAGTTACCCAGCCACCCAACCCCTAACTACAGAGATACCCAAACCCCTAACTACAGAGAAACCCAACCCCTAACTACAGGACCACCCAGTTACCCAGCTACCCAACCCCTAACTACAGGACCACCCAGTTACCCAGCCACCCAACCCCTAACTACAGCACCACCCAGTTACCCAGCCACCCAACCACCTAACTACAGAACCACCCAGTTACCCAGCCACCAAACTCCCTAACTACAGAGCCACCCAGTTACCCAGCCACCCAACCCCATAACTACAGGACCACCCAGTTACCCAGCCACCTAACCCCTAACTACAGAGCCACCCAGTTACCCAGCCACCCAACCCCTAACTACAGAGCCACCCAACCCCTTAACTACAGAGCCACCCAACCCCTAACTACAGGACCACCCAGTTACCCAGCCACCCAAACCCCTAACTACAGAGCCACCCAACTCCCTAACTACAGGTCCACCCAACCCCTAACTACAGGACCACCCAGTTACCCAGCCACCCAACCCCTAACTACAGAGATACCCAACCCCTAACTACAGAGAAACCCAACCCCTAACTACAGGACCACCCAGTTACCCAGCCACCCAACCCCTAACTACAGGAAAACCCAGTTACCAAGCCACCCAACCCCTAACTACAGAGCCACCCAACCCCCTAACTACAGAGCCACCAACCCCTAACTACAGGACCACCCAGTTACCCAGCCACCCAACCCCTAACTACAGGACCATCCAGTTACCCAGCCACCCAACCCCTAACTACAGAACCACCCAGTTACCCAGCCACCAAACTCCCTAACTACAGAGCCACCCAGTTACCAAGCCACCCAAGCCCATTACTACAGGACCACCCAGTTACCCAGCCACCTAACCCCTAACTGCAGAGCCACCCAGTTACCCAGCCACCCAACCTCCTAACTACAGAGCCACCCAACCCCTTAACTACAGAGCCACTCAACCCCCTAACTACAGGACCACCCATTTACCCAGCCACCCAACCCCCTAACTACAAAGCCACCCAACCCCTAACTACATAGACACCTAACACCCTAACTACAGAGCCACCCAATTCCACCCAACCCCTAACTACAGAGCCACCCAACCCCTAACTACAGAGCCACCCAACCCCTAACTACAGGACCACCCATTTACCCAGCCACCCAACCCCTAACTACAGAGCCACCCACCTCCCTAACTACAGATCCACTCAAACTCCTAACTACAGGACCACCCAGTTACCCAGCCACCCAACCCCTAAATACAGAGATACCCAACCCCTAACTACAGAGAAACCCAACCCCTAACTACAGGACCACCCAGTTACCCAGCTACCCAACCCCTAACTACAGGACCACCCAGTTACCCAGCCACCCAACCCCTAACTACAGCACCACCCAGTTACCCAGCCACCCAACCACCTAACTACAGAACCACCCAGTTACCCAGCCACCAAACTCCCTAACTACAGAGCCACCCAGTTACCCAGCCACCCAACCCCATAACTACAGGACCACCCAGTTACCCAGCCACCTAACCCCTAACTACAGAGCCACCCAGTTACCCAGCCACCCAACCCCTAACTACAGAGCCACCCAACCCTTAACTACAGAGCCACCCAACCCCTAACTACAGGACCACCCAGTTACCCAGCCACCCAAACCCCTAACTACAGAGCCACCCAACTCCCTAACTACAGGTCCACCCAACCCCTAACTACAGGACCACCCAGTTACCCAGCCACCCAACCCCTAACTACAGAGATACCCAACCCCTAACTACAGAGAAACCCAACCCCTAACTACAGGACCACCCAGTTACCCAGCCACCCAACCCCTAACTACAGGAAAATCCAGTTACCAAGCCACCCAACCCCTAACTACAGAGCCACCCAACCCCTAACTACAGAGCCACCAACCCCTAACTACAGGACCACCCAGTTACCCAGCCACCCAACCCCTAACTACAGGACCATCCAGTTACCCAGCCACCCAACCCCTAACTACAGAACCACCCAGTTACCCAGCCACCAAACTCCCTAACTACAGAGCCACCCAGTTACCAAGCCACCCAACCCCATTACTACAGGACCACCCAGTTACCCAGCCACCTAACCCCTAACTGCAGAGCCACCCAGTTACCCAGCCACCCAACCTCCTAACTACAGAGCCACCCAACCCCTTAACTACAGAGCCACTCAACCCCTAACTACAGGACCACCCATTTACCCAGCCACCCAACCCCTAACTACAAAGCCACCCAACCCCTAACTACATAGACACCTAACACCCCTAACTACAGAGCCACCCAATTCCACCCAACCCCTAACTACAGAGCCACCCAACCCCTAACTACAGAGCCACCCAACCCCTAACTACAGGACCACCCATTTACCCAGCCACCCAACCCCTAACTACAGAGCCACCCACCTCCCTAACTACAGATCCACTCAAACTCCTAACTACAGGACCACCCAGTTACCCAGCCACCCAACCCCTAACTACAGAGATACCCAACCCCTAACTACAGAGAAACCCAACCCCTAACTACAGGACCACCCAGTTACCCAGCCACCCAACCCCTAACTACAGGAAAACCCAGTTACCAAGCCACCCAACCCCTAACTACAGAGCCACCCAACCCCTAACTACAGAGCCACCAACCCCCTAACTACAGGACCACCCAGTTACCCAGCCACCCAACCCCTAACTACAGGACCATCCAGTTACCCAGCCACCCAACCCCTAACTACAGAACCACCCAGTTACCCAGCCACCAAACTCCCTAACTACAGAGCCACCCAGTTACCAAGCCACCCAACCCCATTACTACAGGACCACCCAGTTACCCAGCCACCTAACCCCTAACTGCAGAGCCACCCAGTTACCCAGCCACCCAACCTCCTAACTACAGAGCCACCCAACCCCTTAACTACAGAGCCACTCAACCCCTAACTACAGGACCACCCATTTACCCAGCCACCCAACCCCTAACTACAAAGCCACCCAACCCCTAACTACATAGACACCTAACACCCTAACTACAGAGCCACCAAATTCCACCCAACCCCTAACTACAGAGCCACCCAACCCCTAACTACAGAGCCACCCAACCCCTAACTACAGGACCACCCATTTACCCAGCCACCCAACCCCTAACTACAGAGCCACCCACCTCCCTAACTACAGATCCACTCAAACTCCTAACTACAGAGCCACCCAGTTACCCAGCCACCCAACCCCTAACTACAGAGCCACCCAACCCCCTAACTACAGAGTCACCCAACCCCTAACTACAGAACCACCCAGTTAACCCCCTAACTACAGAGTCACCCAACCCCTAACTACAGGACCACCCAGTTACCCAACCACCCAACCCCCCTAACTACAGAGCTACCCAACCCCTAACTACCGGACCACCCAATTACCCAACCACCCAACCCCCCGCCCCTAACTACAGGACCACCAAGTTACCCAGCAACAGCAGGACCAGGATGGAGAGAGGAATGACATACCAGATAACCCAGGCAAATGAGACCCATGTTAACCTATGCCATGATGGTAGGAGGGATGTATATTACAGACATATTACAGACATATTACAGACATATTACAGACATATTACAGGCATATTACAGATATATTACAGATATATTACAGACATATTACAGATATATTACAGACATATTACAGATATATTACATACATATTACAGACATATTACAGGCATATTACAGATATATTACAGATATATTACAGACATATTACAGACATATTACATACATATTACAGATTTACATTTAACATTACATTTAACATTACATTTAAGTCATTTAGCAGAGCGACTTACAAATTGGTTCATTCACCTTATGACATCCAGTGGAACAGCCACTTTACAATAGTGCATCTAAATCTTTTAAGGGGGGGGGGTGAGAAGGATTACTTTATCCTATCCTAGGTATTCCTTAAAGAGGTGGGGTTTCAGATGTCTCCGGAAGGTGGTGATTGACTCCGCTGTCCTGGCGTCGTGAGGGAGTTTGTTCCACCATTGGGGGGCCAGAGCAGCGAACAGTTTTGACTGGGCTGAGCGGGAACTGTACTTCCTCAGTGGTAGGGAGGCGAGCAGGCCAGAGGTGGATGAACGCAGTGCCCTTGTTTGGGTGTAGGGCCTGATCAGAGCCTGGAGGTACTAAGGTGCCGTTCCCCTCACAGCTCCGTAGGCAAGCACCATGGTCTTGTAGCGGATGCGAGCTTCAACTGGAAGCCAGTGGAGAGAGCGGAGGAGCGGGGTGACGTGAGAGAACTTGGGAAGGTTGAACACCAGACGGGCTGCGGCGTTCTGGATGAGTTGTAGGGGTTTAATGGCACAGGCAGGGAGCCCAGCCAACAGCGAGTTGCAGTAATGCAGACGGGAGATGACAAGTGCCTGGATTAGGACCTGCGCCGCTTCCTGTGTGAGGCAGGGTCGTACTCTGCGGATGTTGTAGAGCATGAACCTACAGGAACGGGCCACCGCCTTGATGTTAGTTGAGAACGACAGGGTGTTGTCCAGGATCACGCCAAGGTTCTTAGCGCTCTGGGAGGAGGACACAGTGGAGTTGTCAACCGTGATGGCGAGATCATGGAACGGGCAGTCCTTCCCGGGAGGAAGAGCAGCTCCGTCTTGCCGAGGTTCAGCTTGAGGTGGTGATCCGTCATCCACACTGATATGTCTGCCAGACATGCAGAGATGCGATTCGCCACCTGGTCATCAGAAGGGGGAAAGGAGAAGATTAATTGTGTGTCGTCTGCATAGCAATGATAGGAGAGACCATGTGAGGTTATGACAGAGCCAAGTGACTTGGTGTATAGCGAGAATAGGAGAGGGCCTAGAACAGAGCCCTGGGGGACACCAGTGGTGAGAGCACGTGGTGAGGAGACAGATTCTCGCCACGCCACCTGGTAGGAGCGACCTGTCAGGTAGGACGCAATCCAAGCGTGGGCCGCGCCGGAGATGCCCAACTCGGAGAGGGTGGAGAGGAGGATCTGATGGTTCACAGTATCGAAGGCAGCCGATAGGTCTAGAAGGATGAGAGCAGAGGAGAGAGAGTTAGCTTTAGCAGTGCGGAGCGCCTCCGTGATACAGAGAAGAGCAGTCTCAGTTGAATGACTAGTCTTGAAACCTGACTGATTTGGATCAAGAAGGTCATTCTGAGAGAGATAGCGGGAGAGCTGGCCAAGGACGGCACGTTCAAGAGTTTTGGAGAGAAAAGAACGAAGGGATACTGGTCTGTAGTTGTTGACATCGGAGGGATCGAGTGTAGGTTTTTCAGAAGGGGTGCAACTCTCGCTCTCTTGAAGACGGAAGGGACGTAGCCAGCGGTCAGGGATGAGTTGATGAGCGAGGTGAGGTAAGGGAGAAGGTCTCCGGAAATGGTCTGGAGAAGAGAGGAGGGGATAGGGTCAAGCGGGCAGGTTGTTGGGCGGCCCGTCGCAAGACGCGAGATTTCATCTGGAGAGAGGGGAGAAAGAGGTCAGAGCACAGGGTAGGGCAGTGTGAGCAGAACCAGCGGTGTCGTTTGACTTAGCAAACGAGGATCGGATGTCTTCGACCTTCTTTTCAAAATGGTTGACGAAGTCATCTGCAGAGAGGGAGGAGGGGGGGGAGGAGGATTCAGGAGGGAGGAGAAGGTGGCAAAGAGCTTCCTAGGGTTAGAGGCAGATGCTTGGAATTTAGAGTGGTAGAAAGTGGCTTTATCAGCAGAGACAGAGGAGGAAAATGTAGAGAGGAGGGAGTGAAAGGATGCCAGGTCCGCAGGGAGGCGGCTTTTTCCTCCATTCCGCTCGGCTGCGCGGAGCCCTGTTCTGTGAGCTCGCAATGAGTCGTCGAGCCACGGAGCGGGAGGGGAGGACCGAGCCGGCCTGGAGGATAGGGGACATAGAGAGTCAAAGGATGCAGAAAGGGAGGAGAGGAGGGTTGAGGAGGCAGAATCAGGAGATAGGTTGGAGAAGGTTTGAGCAGAGGGAAGAGATGATAGGATGGAAGAGGAGAGAGTAGCGGGGGAGAGAGAGCGAAGGTTGGGACGGCGCGATACCATCCGAGTAGGGGCAGTGTGGGAAGTGTTGGATGAGAGCGAGAGGGAAAAGGATACAAGGTAGTGGTCGGAGACTTGGAGGGGAGTTGTAATGAGGTTAGTGGAAGAACAGCATCTAGTAAAGATGAGGTCGAGCGTATTGCCTGCCTTGTGAGTAGGGGGGGAAGGTGAGAGGGTGAGGTCAAAAGAGGAGAGGAGTGGAAAAAAGGAGGCAGAGAGGAATGAGTCAAAGGTAGACGTGGGGAGGTTAAAGTCGCCCAGAACTGTGAGAGGTGAGCCGTCCTCAGGAAAGGAGCTTATCAAGGCATCAAGCTCATTGATGAACTCTCCGAGGGAACCTGGAGGGCGATAAATGATAAGGATGTTAAGCTTGAAAGGGCTGGTAACTGTGACAGCATGGAATTCAAAGGAGGCGATAGACAGATGGGTAAGGGGAGAAAGGGAGAATGACCACTTGGGAGAGATGAGGATCCCGGTGCCACCACCCCGCTGACCAGAAGCTCTCGGGTGTGCGAGAACACGTGGGCGGACGAAAGAGAGCAGTAGGAGTAGCAGTGTTATCTGTGGTGATCCATGTTTCCGTCAGTGCCAAGAAGTCGAGGGACTGGAGGGAGGCATAGGCTGAGATGAACTCTGCCTTGTTGGCCGCAGATCGGCAGTTCCAGAGGCTACCGGAGACCTGGAACTCCACGTGGGTCGTGCGCGCTGGGACCACCAGATTAGGGTGGCCGCGGCCACGCGGTGTGGAGCGTTTGTATGGTCTGTGCAGAGAGGAGAGAACAGGGATAGACAGACACATAGTTGACAGGCTACAGAAGAGGCTACGCTAATGCAAAGGAGATTGGAATGACAAGTGGACTACACATCGAGATATGTTCAGAAAGTTAAGCTTACGTAGCAAGAATCTTATTGACTAAAATGATTAAAATGATACAGTACTGCTGAAGTAGGCTAGCTGGCAGTGGCTGCGTTGTTGACTTTGTAGGCTAGCTGGCAGTGGCTGCGTTGTTGACGCTACACTAATCAAGTCGTTCCGTTGAGTGTAATAGTTTGTACAGTGCTGCTATTCGGGGGCTAGCTGGCTAGCTAGCAGTGTTGATTACGTTACGTTGCGTTAAAAGAACGACAATAGCTGGCTAGCTAACCTAGAAAATCGCTCTAGACTACACAATTATCTTTGATACAAAGACGGCTATGTAGCTAGCTATGTAGCTAGCTACGATCAAACAAATCAAACCGTTGTACTGTAATGAAATGAAATGAAAATGTGATACTACCTGTGGAGCGAAGCGGAATGCGACCGGGTTGTTGAGTGCGGAAGTTCTATTCGGTAGACGTTGGCTAGCTGTTGGCTAGCTAGCAGTGTCTCCTACGTTAAGGACGACAAATAGCTGGCTAGCTAACCTCGGTAAATTAAGATAATCACTCTAAGACTACACACTCTAAACTACACAATTATCTTGGATACGAAGACAGCAAAGACAACTATGTAGCTAGCTAACACTACACTAATCAAGTCGTTCAGTTGAGTGTAATAGTTTCTACAGTGCTGCTATTCGGTAGACGGTGGACGTTTGCTAGCTGGCTAGCTGCTGGGCAGATAGCAGTGTAGACTACGTTAGGACGACGAAATACGATAATTACGCAATTATCTTTGATACAAAGACGGCTATGTAGCTAGCTAAGAAGAAATTGCTAAGATTAGACAAATCAAACCGTTGTACTATAATGAAATGTAATGAAAAGTTATACTACCTGCGGACCGAAGTGCGGATGCGACCGCTCGCTCCAATCTCGCCATGTGTAATGAGGATAAGCAGGATGATGAGACTAATGAGGTGGAAAAAAACGCAATTTTGGCTTCTAGGAGATAACCCAGCTTTGGGCCGCGACTCCATCAGTCCAGAGCCCAGGGACACGAAGGCTCTGGACAGATATATTACAGACATATTACAGATATATTACATACATATTACAGATATATTACAGACATATTACAGGCATATTACAGATATATTACAGTACCATAAGGACTCTCTAATGAATTGTTGAGCAAAACCATTGTGGCGTGTTAACATTGAGATATAACGTGTGTGTGTGTTTAGCATTGAGATATAATGTGTGTGTGTGTGTGTGGTTAGCAGTGAGATATAATGTGTCTGTAGGCATTTGTGCATGTTTACAAATACCAAATGGTCTAACTAACCTGGATAAATCAAAGTTAAATGTATGGAACCCTTTTGTTCCCTCTTTGAGTTGTTGATCTCAGGAACACCGTGCAGGTCTTCCCTTATTGTTCCCTCCTGTCTGCTGTCTGTACACTGTCTGATCTCTGTCTGTTTGTCTGATCCCTGTTTGTTTGTCTGATCCCTGTCTGTCTGTACACTGTCTGATCCCTGTCTGTTTGTCTGATCCCTGTCTGTCTGTACACTGTCTGATCCCTGTCTGTTTGTCTGATCCCTGTCTGTCTGTACACTGTCTGATCCCTGTCTGTCTGTACACTGTCTGATCCCTGCCTGTCTTTACACTGTCTGATCCCTGTCTGTTTGTCTGATCCCTGTCTGTCTGTACACTGTCTGATCCCTGTCTGTCTGTACACTGTCTGATCCCTGTCTGTTGTACATTGTCTGATCTCTGCCTGTTTGTCTGATCCCTGTCTGTCTGTACACTGTCTGATCCCTGTCTGTCTGTACACTGTCTGATCCCTGTCTGTCTATACACTGTCTGATCCCTGTCTGTTTGTCTGATCCCTGTCTGTCTGTACACTGTCTGATCCCTGTCTGTTTGTCTGATCCCTGTCTGTCTGTACACTGTCTGATCCCTGTCTGTTTGTCTGATCCCTGTCTGTCTGTACACTGTCTGATCCCTGTCTGTCTGTACACTGTCTGATCCCTGCCTGTTTGTCTGATCCCTGTCTGTCTGTACACTGTCTGATCCCTGCCTGTTTGTCTGATCCCTGTCTGTCTGCACACTGTCTGATCCCTGCCTGTTTGTCTGATCCCTGTCTGTTGTACATTGTCTGATCCCTGTCTGTCTGTACATTGTCTGATCCCTGCCTGTTTGTCTGATCCCTGTCTGTCTGCACACTGTCTGATCCCTGTCTGTCTGTACACTGTCTGATCCCTGTCTGTCTGTACACTGTCTGATCCCTGTCTGTCTGTCCACTGTCTGATCCCTGTCTGTCTGCACACTGTCTGATCCCTGTCTGTCTGTACACTGTCTGATCCCTGCCTGTTTGTCTGATCCCTGTCTGTCTGTACACTGTCTGATCCCTGTCTGTCTGTACACTGTCTGATCCCTGTCTGTCTGTACACTGTCTGATCCCTGCCTGTTTGTCTGATCCCTGTCTGTCTGTACACTGTCTGAACCCTGTCTGTCTGTACAATGTCTGATCCCTGCCTGTTTGTCTGATCTCTGTCTGTCTGTACACTGTCTGATCCCTGCCTGTTTGTCTGATCCCTGTCTGTCTGTACACTGCCTGATCCCTGTCTGTCTGTACATTGTCTGATCCCTGCCTGTTTGTCTGATCCCTGTCTGTCTGTACACTGTCTGATCCCTGTCTGTCTGTATACTGTCTGATCCCTGCCTGTTTGTCTGATCCCTGTCTGTCTGTACACTGTCTGATCCCTGTCTGTCTGTACACTGTCTGATCCCTGCCTGTTTGTCTGATCCCTGTCTGTCTGCACACTGTCTGATCCCTGTCTGTCTGTACACTGTCTGATCCCTGTCTGTCTGTCCACTGTCTGATCCCTGTCTGTCTGCACACTGTCTGATCCCTGTCTGTCTGTACACTGTCTGATCCCTGCCTGTTTGTCTGATCCCTGTCTGTCTGCACACTGTCTGATCCCTGTCTGTCTGTACACTGTCTGATCCCTGCCTGTTTGTCTGATCCCTGTCTGTCTGTACACTGTCTGATCCCTGTCTGTCTGTACACTGTCTGATCCCTGTCTGTCTGTACACTGTCTGATCCTGCCTGTTTGTCTGATCCCTGTCTGTCTGTACACTGTCTGAACCCTGTCTGTCTGTACAATGTCTGATCCCTGCCTGTTTGTCTGATCTCTGTCTGTCTGTACACTGTCTGATCCCTGCCTGTTTGTCTGATCCCTGTCTGTCTGTACACTGCCTGATCCCTGTCTGTCTGTACATTGTCTGATCCCTGCCTGTTTGTCTGATCCCTGTCTGTCTGTACACTGTCTGATCCCTGTCTGTCTGTATACTGTCTGATCCCTGCCTGTTTGTCTGATCCCTGTCTGTCTGTACACTGTCTGATCCCTGCCTGTTTGTCTGATCCCTGTCTGTCTGTACACTGTCTGATCCCTGTCTGTCTGTACACTGTCTGGACCCTGTCTGTCTGTACACTGTCTGTCTGTACACTGTCTGATCCCTGCCTGTTTGTCTGATCCCTGTCTGTCTGTACACTGTATGTCTGTACACTGTCTGATCCCTGTCTGTCTGTACACTGTCTAATCCTTGCCTGTCTGTCTGATCCCTGCCTTTCTGTACACTGTCTGATCCCTACCTGTCTGTACACTGTCTGATCCTTGCCTGTCTGTCTGATCCCTGTCTGTCTGTACACTGTCTGATCCCTGTCTGTCTGTACACTGTCTGATCCATGTCTGTCTGTATACTGTCTGAGCCCTGTCTGTTTATCTGATCCCTGTCTGTCTGTACACTGTCTGATCCCTGTCTGTTTGTCTGATCCCTGTCTGTCTGTACACTGTCTGATCCCTGTCTGTCTGTACACTGTCTGATCCCTGTCTGTTGTACATTGTCTGATCTCTGCCTGTTTGTCTGATCCCTGTCTGTCTGTACACTGTCTGATCCCTGCCTGTTTGTCTGATCCCTGTCTGTCTGTACACTGTCTGATCCCTGCCTGTTTGTCTGATCCCTGTCTGTCTGCACACTGTCTGATCCCTGTCTGTCTGTACACTGTCTGATCCCTGCCTGTTTGTCTGATCCCTGTCTGTTGTACATTGTCTGATCTCTGTCTGTCTGCACACTCTCTGATCCCTGTCTGTCTGTACACTGTCTGATCCCTGTCTGTCTGTACACTGTCTGATCCCTGCCTGTTTGTCTGATCCCTGTCTGTCTGTACACTGTCTGATCCCTGCCTGTTTGTCTGATCCCTGTCTGTCTGCACACTGTCTGATCCCTGCCTGTTTGTCTGATCCCTGTCTGTCTGCACACTGGCTGATCCCTGTCTGTCTGTACACTGTCTGATCCCTGTCTGTCTGTACACTGTCTGATCCCTGTCTGTCTGTCCACTGTCTGATCCCTGTCTGTCTGCACACTGTCTGATCCCTGTCTGTCTGTACACTGTCTGATCCCTGCCTGTTTGTCTGATCCCTGTCTGTCTGCACACTGTCTGATCCCTGTCTGTCTGTACACTGTCTGATCCCTGCCTGTTTGTCTGATCCCTGTCTGTCTGTACACTGTCTGATCCCTGTCTGTCTGCACACTGTCTGATCCCTGCCTGTTTGTCTGATCCCTGTCTGTTGTACATTGTCTGATCCCTGTCTGTCTGTACATTGTCTGATCCCTGCCTGTTTGTCTGATCCCTGTCTGTCTGCACACTGTCTGATCCCTGTCTGTCTGTACACTGTCTGATCCCTGTCTGTCTGTACACTGTCTGATCCCTGTCTGTCTGTCCACTGTCTGATCCCTGTCTGTCTGCACACTGTCTGATCCCTGTCTGTCTGTACACTGTCTGATCCCTGCCTGTTTGTCTGATCCCTGTCTGTCTGTACACTGTCTGATCCCTGTCTGTCTGTACACTGTCTGATCCCTGTCTGTCTGTACACTGTCTGATCCCTGCCTGTTTGTCTGATCCCTGTCTGTCTGTACACTGTCTGAACCCTGTCTGTCTGTACAATGTCTGATCCCTGCCTGTTTGTCTGATCTCTGTCTGTCTGTACACTGTCTGATCCCTGCCTGTTTGTCTGATCCCTGTCTGTCTGTACACTGCCTGATCCCTGTCTGTCTGTACATTGTCTGATCCCTGCCTGTTTGTCTGATCCCTGTCTGTCTGTACACTGTCTGATCCCTGTCTGTCTGTATACTGTCTGATCCCTGCCTGTTTGTCTGATCCCTGTCTGTCTGTACACTGTCTGATCCCTGTCTGTCTGTACACTGTCTGATCCCTGCCTGTTTGTCTGATCCCTGTCTGTCTGCACACTGTCTGATCCCTGTCTGTCTGTACACTGTCTGATCCCTGTCTGTCTGTCCACTGTCTGATCCCTGTCTGTCTGCACACTGTCTGATCCCTGTCTGTCTGTACACTGTCTGATCCCTGCCTGTTTGTCTGATCCCTGTCTGTCTGCACACTGTCTGATCCCTGTCTGTCTGTACACTGTCTGATCCCTGCCTGTTTGTCTGATCCCTGTCTGTCTGTACACTGTCTGATCCCTGTCTGTCTGTACACTGTCTGATCCCTGTCTGTCTGTACACTGTCTGATCCCTGCCTGTTTGTCTGATCCCTGTCTGTCTGTACACTGTCTGAACCCTGTCTGTCTGTACAATGTCTGATCCCTGCCTGTTTGTCTGATCTCTGTCTGTCTGTACACTGTCTGATCCCTGCCTGTTTGTCTGATCCCTGTCTGTCTGTACACTGCCTGATCCCTGTCTGTCTGTACATTGTCTGATCCCTGCCTGTTTGTCTGATCCCTGTCTGTCTGTACACTGTCTGATCCCTGTCTGTCTGTATACTGTCTGATCCCTGCCTGTTTGTCTGATCCCTGTCTGTCTGTACACTGTCTGATCCCTGCCTGTTTGTCTGATCCCTGTCTGTCTGTACACTGTCTGATCCCTGTCTGTCTGTACACTGTCTGGACCCTGTCTGTCTGTACACTGTCTGTCTGTACACTGTCTGATCCCTGCCTGTTTGTCTGATCCCTGTCTGTCTGTACACTGTATGTCTGTACACTGTCTGATCCCTGTCTGTCTGTACACTGTCTAATCCTTGCCTGTCTGTCTGATCCCTGCCTTTCTGTACACTGTCTGATCCCTACCTGTCTGTACACTGTCTGATCCTTGCCTGTCTGTCTGATCCCTGTCTGTCTGTACACTGTCTGATCCCTGTCTGTCTGTACACTGTCTGATCCATGTCTGTCTGTATACTGTCTGAGCCCTGTCTGTTTATCTGATCCCTGTCTGTCTGTACACTGTCTGATCCCTGTCTGTTTGTCTGATCCCTGTCTGTCTGTACACTGTCTGATCCCTGTCTGTCTGTACACTGTCTGATCCCTGTCTGTTGTACATTGTCTGATCTCTGCCTGTTTGTCTGATCCCTGTCTGTCTGTACACTGTCTGATCCCTGCCTGTTTGTCTGATCCCTGTCTGTCTGTACACTGTCTGATCCCTGCCTGTTTGTCTGATCCCTGTCTGTCTGCACACTGTCTGATCCCTGTCTGTCTGTACACTGTCTGATCCCTGCCTGTTTGTCTGATCCCTGTCTGTTGTACATTGTCTGATCTCTGTCTGTCTGCACACTCTCTGATCCCTGTCTGTCTGTACACTGTCTGATCCCTGTCTGTCTGTACACTGTCTGATCCCTGCCTGTTTGTCTGATCCCTGTCTGTCTGTACACTGTCTGATCCCTGCCTGTTTGTCTGATCCCTGTCTGTCTGCACACTGTCTGATCCCTGCCTGTTTGTCTGATCCCTGTCTGTCTGCACACTGGCTGATCCCTGTCTGTCTGTACACTGTCTGATCCCTGTCTGTCTGTACACTGTCTGATCCCTGTCTGTCTGTCCACTGTCTGATCCCTGTCTGTCTGCACACTGTCTGATCCCTGTCTGTCTGTACACTGTCTGATCCCTGCCTGTTTGTCTGATCCCTGTCTGTCTGCACACTGTCTGATCCCTGTCTGTCTGTACACTGTCTGATCCCTGCCTGTTTGTCTGATCCCTGTCTGTCTGTACACTGTCTGATCCCTGTCTGTCTGTACACTGTCTGATCCCTGCCTGTTTGTCTGATCCCTGTCTGTCTGTACACTGTCTGATCCCTGCCTGTTTGTCTGATCCCTGTCTGTCTGTACACTGTCTGATCCCTGTCTGTCTGTACACTGTCTGATCCCTGCCTGTTTGTCTGATCCCTGTCTGTCTGTACACTGTCTAATCCTTGCCTGTCTGTCTGATCCCTGCCTTTCTGTACACTGTCTGATCCCTACCTGTCTGTACACTGTCTGATCCTTGCCTGTCTGTCTGATCCCTGTCTGTCTGTACACTGTCTGATCCCTGTCTGTCTGTACACTGTCTGATCCATGTCTGTCTGTATACTGTCTGAGCCCTGTCTGTTTATCTGATCCCTGTCTGTCTGTACACTGTCTGATCCCTGTCTGTTTGTCTGATCCCTGTCTGTCTGTACACTGTCTGATCCCTGTCTGTCTGTACACTGTCTGATCCCTGTCTGTTGTACATTGTCTGATCTCTGCCTGTTTGTCTGATCCCTGTCTGTCTGTACACTGTCTGATCCCTGCCTGTTTGTCTGATCCCTGTCTGTCTGTACACTGTCTGATCCCTGCCTGTTTGTCTGATCCCTGTCTGTCTGCACACTGTCTGATCCCTGTCTGTCTGTACACTGTCTGATCCCTGCCTGTTTGTCTGATCCCTGTCTGTTGTACATTGTCTGATCTCTGTCTGTCTGCACACTCTCTGATCCCTGTCTGTCTGTACACTGTCTGATCCCTGTCTGTCTGTACACTGTCTGATCCCTGCCTGTTTGTCTGATCCCTGTCTGTCTGTACACTGTCTGATCCCTGCCTGTTTGTCTGATCCCTGTCTGTCTGCACACTGTCTGATCCCTGCCTGTTTGTCTGATCCCTGTCTGTCTGCACACTGGCTGATCCCTGTCTGTCTGTACACTGTCTGATCCCTGTCTGTCTGTACACTGTCTGATCCCTGTCTGTCTGTCCACTGTCTGATCCCTGTCTGTCTGCACACTGTCTGATCCCTGTCTGTCTGTACACTGTCTGATCCCTGCCTGTTTGTCTGATCCCTGTCTGTCTGCACACTGTCTGATCCCTGTCTGTCTGTACACTGTCTGATCCCTGCCTGTTTGTCTGATCCCTGTCTGTCTGTACACTGTCTGATCCCTGTCTGTCTGTACACTGTCTGATCCCTGCCTGTTTGTCTGATCCCTGTCTGTCTGTACACTGTCTGATCCCTGCCTGTTTGTCTGATCCCTGTCTGTCTGTACACTGTCTGATCCCTGTCTGTCTGTACACTGTCTGATCCCTGCCTGTTTGTCTGATCCCTGTCTGTCTGTACACTGCCTGATCCCTGTCTGTCTGTACATTGTCTGATCCCTGCCTGTTTGTCTGATCCCTGTCTGTCTGTACACTGTCTGATCCCTGTCTGTCTGTATACTGTCTAATCCCTGCCTGTTTGTCTGATCCCTGTCTGTCTGTACACTGTCTGATCCCTGCCTGTTTGTCTGATCCCTGTCTGTCTGTACACTGTCTGATCCCTGTCTGTCTGTACACTGTCTGGACCCTGTCTGTCTGTACACTGTCTGTCTGTACACTGTCTGATCCCTGCCTGTTTGTCTGATCCCTGTCTGTCTGTACACTGTATGTCTGTACACTGTCTGATCCCTGTCTGTCTGTACACTGTCTGATCCTTGCCTGTCTGTCTGATCCCTGCCTTTCTGTACACTGTCTGATCCCTACCTGTCTGTACACTGTCTGATCCTTGCCTGTCTGTCTGATCCCTGCCTGTCTGTACACTGTCTGATCCCTGTCTGTCTGTACACTGTCTGATCCCTGCCTGTCTGTACACTGTCTGATCCTTGCCTGTCTGTCTGATCCCTGCCTTTCTGTACACTGTCTGATCCCTACCTGTCTGTACACTGTCTGATCCCTGCCTGTCTGTACACTGTCTGATCCCTGCCTGTCTGTACACTGTCTGATCCCTGCCTGTCTGTACACTGTCTGATCCCTACCTGTCTGTACACTGTTTGATCCCTACCTGTCTGTACACTGTCTGATCCCTGCCTGTCTGTACACTGTCTGATCCTTGCCTGTCTGTCTGTCTGTCTGTCTGTCTGTCTGTCTGTCTGTCTGTCTGTCTGTCTGTCTGTCTGTCTGTCTGTCTGTCTGTCTGTCTGTCTGTCTGTCTGTCTGTCTGTCTGTCTGATCCCTGCCTGTATGTCTGATCCTTGCCGGTCTGTCTGTCTCTGTCTGTGAGAGGGGAGGCGTAGCCCCTCAAAGACAACATTGTTATTTGACGACGCCTGCTCCTCTTGATAAGAGGAGGCGTAAAATCAATCAACTTGATTGGGGGCCAAGAGGGAGAGGGAAGAGAAGGAAGGAAGAGGTGGGAGAGGGTTTGAGACAGAGGTAAGAGAAGGAAGGAAGAGGAGGGAGAGAGTTGGAGACGGAGGGAAGAGAAGGAAGGAAGAGGTGGGAGAGGGTTGGAGATGGAGGGAAGAGAAGGAAGGAAGAGGAGGGAGAGGGTTGGAGATGGAGGGAAGAGAAGGAAGGAAGAGGTGGGAGAGGGTTGGAGACGGAGGTAAGAGAAGGAAGGAAGAGGAGGGAGAGGGTTGGAGACAGAGGGAAGAGAAGGAAGGAAGAGGAGGGAGAGGGTTGGAGACAGAGGGAAGAGAAGGAAGGAAGAGGTGGGAGAGGGTTGGAGATGGAGGGAAGAGAAGGAAGGAAGAGGAGGTAGAGGGTTGGAGACGGAGGGAAGAGAAGGAAGGAAGAGGAGGGAGAGGGTTGGAGACGGAGGGAAGAGAAGGAAGGAAGAGGAGGGAGAGGGTTGGAGATGGAAATGAAGAGAAGGAAGGAAGAGGAGGGAGAGGGTTGGAGACGGAGGGAAGAGAAGGAAGGAAGAGGAGGGAGAGGGTTGGAGATGGAGGGAAGAGAAGGAAGGAAGAGGAGGGAGAGGGTTGGAGATGGAGGGAAGAGAAGGAAGGAAGAGGAGGGAGCGGGTTGGAGATGGAGGGAAGAGAAGGAAGGAAGAGGAGGGAGAGGGTTGGAGATGGAGGGAAGAGAAGGAAGGCTGTCCTTATTCCTAGCAGACAGCCTCATTCTAATCTTTGAAGAGAGAGAGAGGAGAGGAGAGGAGAAAGAAGAGAGCAGAAAGGGGACCGCCAGCACACTTAAGATGCTGGCGGTCCAGCATGAAAAAAATATGGACACTACCGTTCAAAAGTTTGGGGCCACTTAGAAATGTCTTGTTTTTGAAAGAAAAGCACTTTTTTGTCCATTAAAATAACATAAAATTGATCAGAAATACAGTGTAGTCATTGTTAATGTTGTAAATTACTATTGTAGCTGGAAACGGCTGATTTTTAATTAAATAGTTCATACAGAGGCCCATTATCAGCAACCATCACTCCTGTGTTCCAATGGCACGTTATGTTAGCTAATCCAAGTTTATAATTTTAAAAGGCCAACTGATAATTGGAAAAGCCTTTTGCAATTATGTTAGCACAGCTGAAAACGGATGTCCTGATTAAAGAAGCAATAAAACTGGCCTTCTTTAGACTAGTTGAGTATCTGGAGCATCAGTATTTGTGGGTTTGATTAGACATTTAACATTACATTTAAGTCATTTAGCAGACGCTCTTATCCAGAGCGACTTACAAATTGGTGCATTCACCTTATGACATCCAGTGGAACAGCCACTTTACAATAGTGCATCTAAATCTTTTAAGGGGGGAGAAGGATTACTTTATCCTATCCTAGGTATTCCTTAAAGAGGTGGGGTTTCAGGTGTCTCCGGAAGGTGGTGATTGACTCCGCTGTCCTGGCGTCGTGAGGGAGTTTGTTCCACCATTGGGGGGCCAGAGCAGCGAACAGTTTTGACTGGGCTGAGCGGGAACTGTACTTCCTCAGTGGTAGGGAGGCGAGCAGGCCAGAGGTGGATGAACGCAGTGCCCTTGTTTGGGTGTAGGGCCTGATCAGAGCCTGGAGGTAGGTGAATGCACCAATTTGTAAGTCGCTCTGGATAAGAGCGTCTGCTAAATGACTTAAATGTAATGTAAATGTACTGAGGTGCCGTTCCCCTCACAGCTCCGTAGGCAAGGACCATGGTCTTGTAGCGGATGCGAGCTTCAACTGGAAGCCAGTGGAGAGAGCGGAGGAGCGGGGTGACGTGAGAGAACTTGGGAAGGTTGAACACCAGACGGGCTGCGGCGTTCTGGATGAGTTGTAGGGGTTTAATGGCACAGGCAGGGAGCCCTGCCAACAGCGAGTTGCAGTAATCCAGACGGGAGATGACAAGTGCCTGGATTAGGACCTGCGCCGCTTCCTGTGTGAGGCAGGGTCGTACTCTGCGGATGTTGTAGAGCATGAACCTACAGGAACGGGCCACCGCCTTGATGTTAGTTGAGAACGACAGGGTGTTGTCCAGGATCACGCCAAGGTGTTGTCCAGGATCACGCCAAGGTTCTTAGCGCTCTGGGAGGAGGCAGAGTTCCTCTGTCTAGTGTCTATGTTCTTTTGCCCATCTTAATATTTTATTTTTTTTGGCCAGTCTGAGAAATGGCTATTTCTTTGCAACTCTGCCTAGAAGGCCAGCATCCCGGAGTCGCCTCCACTGTTGACGTTGAGACTGGTGTTTTGCAGGTACTATTTAATGAAGCTGCCAGTTGAGGACTTGTGAGGCGTCGGTTTCTCAAACTAGACACTAACGTCCTCTTGCTCAGTTGTGATCCGGGGCCTCCCACTCCTCTTTATATTCTGGTTAGAGACAGTTTACGGTGTTCTGTGAAGGGAGTAGTACACAGCGTTGTACGAGATCTTAAGTTTCTTGCATGGAATAGCCTTCATTTCTCAAAACAAGAATAGACTGACGAGTTTCCGAAGAAAGTTCTTTGTTTCTGGAAATTTTGAGCCTGTAATCAAACCCACAAATGCTGATGCTCCAGATACTCACCTAGTCCAAAGGCCAGTTTTATTGCTTCTTTAATCAGAACAACAGTTTTCAGATGTGCTAACATAATTGCAAAAAGCTTTTCTAATGATCAATTAACCTTTTAAAATGACAAACTTGGATTAGCTAACACAACATGCCATTGGAACACAGGAGTGATGGTTGCTGATAATGGGCCTCTGTACGACCTATGTAGATATTCCATTAAAAATCAGCCGTTTCCAGCTACAATAGTCAGTTACAACATTAACAATGTCTACACTGTATTTCTGATCAATTTTATGTTATTTTTTAATTTTTATTATTTTTACCCCCTTTTTCTCCCCAATTGTCAGTAGCTACTATCTTGTCTCATCACTACAACTCCCGTACGGGCTCAGGAGAGACGAAGGTCGAGAGCCATGCGTCCTCCGAAACACAACCCAACCAAGCCGCACTGCTTCTTAACACAGTGCGCATCCAACCCGGAAGCCAGCCGCACCAATGTGTCGGAGGAAACACCATACACCTGGCCACCTGGTCAGCGTGCACTGTGCCCGGCCCACCACAGGAGTCGTTAGTGCGCGATGAGACAAGGACATCCCTCCCGGCCAAACCCTCCCTAACCCGGACGACGCTAGGCCAGTTGTGCGTCGCTCCATGGACCTCCCGGTCACGGCCGGCTGCGACAGAGCCTGGGCTCGAACCCAGAGTCTCAGCCTTAGACCACTGCGCCACCCGGGAGGCCCCTTGATGTTATTTTAATGGACAAAAACAAGGACATTTCTAAGTGACCCCAAACTTTTGAATGGCAGTGTGTGTTCTAAATGTTTGATAGCTCCTGCCTCGACCTGGTCTCACTTGAAAAACACATCAGGAAAACACATTCTTTACCACATTTAACCAGAAAATATAATTGAGATAAAGGCTAAGTGGATATAAATGCATGGGTCTCCCGTACGCAGAACTCTGTCATCATTTATTTAATATCCAGGTCTGGCTCTTCTGATTTCAAAGTGTCCTTTCTGATCGGTGTGATTAGAACTGAATTGGCATATTACATTTTCAACGTGGTCTCATAACTGAAGAGCTTCTGAAAATAATACTTCCAAATCGCGTAGGCTTTCATCTTGATCCTCCCTGTCTTCTTACATTACAGTAAAATAGTCCCCTAACATGATTAACAATAGAAATTGCATGTCTTTTTCTCCTTATTAGAATGGGAATAAATAGAAATACGTTGCCACTGGCACTTGGAAGTCATTCAACATTCTGGAATGGAACTGAATCCAAATAGGATTTAGGGAGTTGTGATTCTAAGAACACTTAGAAGGGACGAACAAACTCCTCGTTGGGCAGAGTTGAGGGACTATTGTCATCGTCCGTTTGTCATGAATAACCCCCATGGTTTTTACCATTCAATCAACCCACTGATCTAACTTTGAATAGAGCCACAGTACGCAGCCTCCTGTCTCCTTTCCCCTGAGGCATGTATCAGCCTTTCCCCTGAGGCATGTATCAGCCTTTCCCCTGAGGCATGTATCAGCCTTTCCCCTGAGGCATGTATCAGCCTTTCCCCTGAGGCATGTATCAGCCTTTCCCCTGGGGCATGTATCAGCCTTTCCCCTGAGGCATGTATCAGCCTTTCCCCTGGGGCATGTATCAGCCTTTCCCCTGAGGCATGTATCAGCCTTTCCCCTGAGGCATGTATCAGCCTTTCCCCTGAGGCGTGTATCAGCCTTTCCCCTGGGGCATGTATCAGCCTTTCCCCTGGGGCGTGTATCAGCCTTTCCCCTGAGGCGTGTATCAGCCTTTCCCCTGAGGCGTGTATCAGCCTTTCCCCTGAGGCATGTATCAGCCTTTCCCCTGAGGCATGTATCAGCCTTTCCCCTGGGGCATGTATCAGCCTTTCCCCTGAGGCATGTATCAGCCTTTCCCCTGAGGCATGTATCAGCCTTTCCCCTGAGGCGTGTATCAGCCTTTCCCCTGGGGCATGTATCAGCCTTTCCCCTGGGGCATGTATCAGCCTTTCCCCTGAGGCATGTATCAGCCTTTCCCCTGGGGCATGTATCAGCCTTTCCCCTGAGGCATGTATCAGCCTTTCCCCTGAGGCATGTATCAGCCTTTCCCCTGAGGCGTGTATCAGCCTTTCCCCTGGGGCATGTATCAGCCTTTCCCCTGGGGCGTGTATCAGCCTTTCCCCTGAGGCGTGTATCAGCCTTTCCCCTGAGGCGTGTATCAGCCTTTCCCCTGAGGCGTGTATCAGCCTTTCCCCTGAGGCGTGTATCAGCCTTTCCCCTGAGGCGTGTATCAGCCTTTCCCCTGAGGCATGTATCAGCCTTTCCCCTGAGGCATGTATCAGCCTTTCCCCTGAGGCATGTATCAGCCTTTCCCCTGAGGCATGTATCAGCCTTTCCCCTGAGGCATGTATCAGCCTTTCCCCTGAGGCATGTATCAGCCTTTCCCCTGAGGCATTTATCAGCCTTTCCCCTGGGGCATGTATCAGCCTTTCCCCTGGGGCATGTATCAGCCTTTCCCCTGAGGCATGTATCAGCCTTTCCCCTGAGGCATGTATCAGCCTTTCCCCTGAGGCATGTATCAGCCTTTCCCCTGGGGCATGTATCAGCCTTTCCCCTGAGGCATGTATCAGCCTTTCCCCTGAGGCATGTATCAGCCTTTCCCCTGAGGCATGTATCAGCCTTTCCCCTGAGGCATGTATCAGCCTTTCCCCTGAGGCATGTATCAGCCTTTCCCCTGAGGCATGTATCAGCCTTTCCCCTGGGGCATGTATCAGCCTTTCCCCTGAGGCATGTATCAGCCTTTCCCCTGAGGCATGTATCAGCCTTTCCCCTGAGGCGTGTATCAGCCTTTCCCCTGGGGCGTGTATCAGCCTTTCCCCTGAGGCGTGTATCAGCCTTTCCCCTGAGGCATGTATCAGCCTTTCCCCTGAGGCATGTATCAGCCTTTCCCCTGAGGCATGTATCAGCCTTTCCCCTGAGGCATGTATCAGCCTTTCCCCTGAGGCGTGTATCAGCCTTATTGAAATACAGATTATTTCATTCTGATCATAATATCTTTCAGAATGTGTAATAATGATGTCACAGTGATATACAGAACAACAGGGCTGTGTTTTGTACAAACATGTGTTTTGTCCAGCAATGTAAAACTAAATGCGGCTAAATCACGTGCGCAAATGACAAAAGCTCTGTATGGTTATTGTTAGTCAAATTGTATTAGTCCTTATACAGTACATCTCACATTCGTGGTGAGACAAAGGGGAGGTCATGGTATAATATAGAATTAATGAACAGTATGGATGTATCTGTAGGCTTCCATAGAGTGAGAGGCATGCACGGTACAATGAGGATGTATGGACTGTAATTGTGCTATTTTGCACTCAACAAGTCCCTCTTAAATTGCTCCTTATAGGGGAATAATAAAGTTGTATTGTGTTGTGTAGTCACATCGAGATGAGCTCCCAAAGGCTATGGAATGGAATTTCTGCACAATTGACTCCATCAAGGCGGGAGGTTAGAGGTGTTGTGAAGCTTTCTGCTCCTGCTCCCATTCTAGTCACTTCCTGATTTGAGTAAGCGTTCAGGGGCCATCGTGCCGGGCCCTCAGAGTCACAGGTGTCATAGTAACTGTCACAGGCTCCGCCTTAATGGCTCCTGGGGTGAGACGGGTCAGACAGCTTCATCTGGAGTCAACACACCCAGGCCGCATCAGGTCACACCCTCGTTTGGGTTGGAGGGACTTTATTCAAATGTAAATCATTACTGCGATATACTACTGTGTTGCTTGTCTGGTGTTGGGGAAGAGTGTGGTCTGGATATACTACTGTGTTGCTTGTCTGGTGTTGGGGAAGAGTGTGGTCTGGATATACTACTGTGTTGCTTGTCTGGTGTTGGGGAAGAGTGTGGTCTGGATATACTACTGTGTTGCTTGTCTGGTGTTGGGGAAGAGTGTGGTCTGGATATACTACTGTGTTGCTTGTCTGGTGTTGGGGAAGAGTGTGGTCTGGATATACTGCTGTGTTGCTTGTCTGGTGTTGGGGAAGAGTGTGGTCTGGATATACTACTGTGTTGCTTGTCTGGTGTTGGGGAAGAGTGTGGTCTGGATATACTACTGTGTTGCTTGTCTGGTGTTGGGGAAGAGTGTGGTCTGGATATACTACTGTGTTGCTTGTCTGGTGTTGGGGAAGAGTGTGGTCTGGATATACTGCTGTGTTGCTTGTCTGGTGTTGGGGAAGAGTGTGGTCTGGACATCTGCTTTTATATGGGGCGTCATTTAACCTTATCTCAATGATTTGGGTTTGTTTTATTTACTGAATGGTGTGTTGTGCTCGCTTCACAGAGACTCAATCAGTCAATCATGTTTGCATTGAATAAGAATCTCCCCCTCCTACAAAATAGAAAATAAAAATAGTTTCTCTCGTAGCTGAAGGTCCTCTAACAACTGTCCCTAGATGTATAGCTCCCTAACTAAAAGTGGAGTTCTGGTAAAACCCACTGCACCACTACTCGACTCAGTGTGAACTGATCCGTTATTAAAACACCATTAGAAGTCAGTAATGAACAGGCAATTCCACAGACAAAGAAAAAAAAGTGTAATGATTCATAAACAATCTTAGCAAATAACAGCAATTTCAGACCTAATTCTGAGATTTCACGTCTGAATGCCTCGGCAGTACACACTCCATTAAACATTGTGAATAGCAGCCTTGCTTTAAGATCACTACCTCAGCAAGCCTCTAGAACTGAGATAGCACTGTAGATGGTCCTTCAGTGCTCATTAGGATTAATTACTTTAATCCAGTATGTTACAGAATAATCAAGTCTACCCGCGGTGAATGGTGGGCTTTTACAACAGGTGACAAAATGTTTGTCAAAAACAGCTGAGAATTCATTAATCAAATGCCTGGCTTGTCAAGTCAGTTCGACTCTGTTATTAGCATGGATACACACAGGCTGACAACTCTGAGGGCAGAACATGTGCTGTATTATAATGTACCCATGAAACTTCGACAGGCTATAAAGGCTCCATTAGTGATATTCCAAGATGGGTATTTGGGTAGATACTAAAAGATGCCATGGTGTTGTACTAACAAACGTCAGACAAAAAGCAGAGACTTTTATAGATGCAAGTCACCAATCGTTCATTACTGCCTTCATGTTCCTGGACTCCAGGAAGAGTAGCTGTTGCCTTGGCAGGAACTAATGAGGATCCATAATAAACTCCAGGAAGAGTAGCTGTTGCCTTGGCAGGAACTAATGGGGATCCTTAATAAACTCCAGGAAGAGTAGCTGTTGCCTTGGCAGGAACTAATGGGGATCCTTAATAAATACAAATATATGACATGTTAGATCTCTAAGCTGCAATTCATCTGGGTTTATTCTCATGTACTACAGCAGGAGGTCTCTCCCTTCTACCTGAAGATCTCCTAAGGCTCAGGTTGTTCCATACCCCTCCACACACACACACACACACACACACACACACACACACACACACACACACACACACACACACACACACACACACACACGTGGGCATCATACACACACATGCAGGTTATCAAGTATTCACACACGTGTGCAAAACAGACGAACACACGTGCATACACACACATGAGCACACACGCACACACTTCTCTAATCAGAGGTATTACACCATGTATACTGGGACGTGAGAGCCACTCCAAACACGATCACGGTCCACACACCCCCTGATCACGGTCCACACACCCCTTGATCACGGTCCACACACCCCCTGATCACGGTCCACACACCCCCTGATCACGGTCCACACACCCCCTGATCACGGTCCACACACCCCCTGATCACGGTCCACACCCCCCCCCCCCCCCCCGATCACATGTCTGATGTCACATGTCTGATCACATCTGATGCCGTTTCAATAATTACATAACATGGTCTACAGATTGAATAATACACATGGAAGTTTTTACAGGCCAACTGGGAGTCCAGCTTTCTTCTCTCTACTCTTTCCATCGCGCCTCTATTTATCCCTCTCTCCTCTATCTTTCCGTCTCCTTCTCCCTTACTCTGGCTCCCTCTCCTTCCACATCCCTCCCTTCTCTCTACTCTTTCCATCACGCCTCTATTTATCCCTCTCTCCTCTATCTTTCCGTCTCCTTCTCCCTTACTCTGGCTCCCTCTCCTTCCACATCCCTCCCTTCTCTCTACTCTTTCCATCGCTCCTCTATTTATCCCTCTCTCCTCTATCTTTCCGTCTCCTTCTCCCTTACTCTGGCTCCCTCTCCTTCCACATCCCTCCCTTCTCTCTACTCTTTCCATCGCGCCTCTATTTATCCCTCTCTCCTCTATCTTTCCGTCTCCTTCTCCCTTACTCTGGCTTCCTCTCCCTCCACATCCCTCCCTTCTCTCTACTCTTTCCATCGCTCCTCTATTTATCCCTCTCTCCTCTATCTTTCCGTCTCCTTCTCCCTTACTCTGGCTCCCTCTCCTTCCACATCCCTCCCTTCTCTCTACTCTTTCCATCGCTCCTCTATTTATCCCTCTCTCCTCTATCTTTCCGTCTCCTTCTCCCTTACTCTGGCTCCCTCTCCTTCCACATCCCTCCCTTCTCTCTACTCTTTCCATCGCTCCTCTATTTATCCCTCTCTCCTCTATCTTTCCGTCTCCTTCTCCCTTACTCTGGCTCCCTCTCCTTCCACATCCCTCCCTTCTCTCTACTCTTTCCATCGCGCCTCTATTTATCCCTCTCTCCTCTATCTTTCCGTCTCCTTCTCCCTTACTCTGGCTTCCTCTCCCTCCACATCCCTCCCTTCTCTCTACTCTTTCCATCGCTCCTCTATTTATCCCTCTCTCCTCTATCTTTCCGTCTCCTTCTCCCTTACTCTGGCTTCCTCTCCCTCCACATCCCTCCCTTCTCTCTACTCTTTCCATCGCTCCTCTATTTATCCCTCTCTCCTCTATCTTTCCGTCTCCTTCTCCCTTACTCTGGCTTCCTCTCCCTCCACATCCCTCCCTTCTCTCTACTCTTTCCATCGCTCCTCTATTTATCCCTCTCTCCTCTATCTTTCCGTCTCCTTCTCCCTTACTCTGGCTTCCTCTCCCTCCACATCCCTCCCTTCTCTCTACTCTTTCCATCGCTCCTCTATTTATCCCTCTCTCCTCTATCTTTCCGTCTCCTTCTCCCTTACTCTGGCTTCCTCTCCCTCCACATCCCTCCCTTCTCTCTACTCTTTCCATCGCTCCTCTATTTATCCCTCTCTCCTCTATCTTTCCGTCTCCTTCTCCCTTACTCTGGCTCCCTCTCCTTCCACATCCCTCCCTTCTCTCCATCTCCATCTCTCAGTTCTGGGTAAATCCTATTTTCCACTGCCAGACATCCATCCTCAGGGACGTGAGGAGCTGAGAGCGTTTTTAAGTGTACGTTAAAACCTTCTCCTGGCACACAGCGGCGCAGGGACCGCTCTAAAGAGGACAACCCCTCCGCCTGCACATAGCCGTGTTCATGTTCAGCACATTCAAAAACACCACAAGTGTTTCCCCCAATACCACTTACAAGGGACGAAATATAAGGGTCCTGGGAATAATGTGCTGGATAATTCATGTTTGAAGTGTGAAAATAAATGTAAGGATATAGACTTAGTTCACTGTGTCTTTTTCCTCTTTAAATTAATATGAGCCTAACAACTTATTTTCAACAGCATAAAAGCATCACAAATACAGGATTCTGGAAGTCTTAAATTCTGTCATAAAGCACGCTGGCCTAGATACTCTTTATCCGTGACAGACAGATTGACAGATCTCAGATCCAGAAGCCTGAGGACGGTAGAGGATACAAAATTGACGGAAACTGAAAAGGATGTCCAAATCAAATCAAATCTCACACAGTTGTACTAATCATTATGACATCTTGAACATTAATGAGTTATCCCAGTCTCTGTTCAACGCTAAGGGTGGTCTTGGGCATACAGCCCATAATAAGGCATACTGCAGCACCACCATCTGGCTGTTGGGTGAAGTGTAAATGTTGTGCATGATGGGAAAATGTCTGAAAATGTAATATAATATGACAAAATATGATAATAGTAAGGCTAATAACACTGGAAGATTAATGGTTCTTTCATAATCTTCTTTCAAAAACTACAAACTCATGTTTTATTTTTGGTTTTATTACAAGCACATGTACAATTATTTGTTTGCCATTGATAGCTACAGAAAGGCTGGCAAAAATCCACATGTATCTACAGAATTCAATCTGTTAAAAACTGTATAGAAAAAGACCCCAAAACTGTACATGAATTACCTTTACTACATACAGTAATATATATATATATATACACACCTTAAAGAGTGTACAGAAGTATACATAGATGTAAATATAGTCAAAGTTATGAGTGATGTCATAACGCTATGTGCCGATGCATTGCAGAAGAGAAATACACATTCTGTTAAACTGTAAAGGCTGGCTGTAAAGTTCAAGCCTCACTAAGTCAATAAAGTTATATATTAGAACAATAAACATCTACTATAGTTATTCATTTGGTCACACCTTAAACCATAGTCAATGGCATTCAAAGTATCTTTAAAAACAAACCCATATTTCATGCGAGAAACATGTATTATTTCAGTGCAGGAACACAGAAGAGACAATTGTACTTGGATATCTTAGTATATTAATTGACAGAAAGCAGAATTGTAAAGCTATATTGTTTCATTTGCGTGATGTCTCTCTTCCCCGTGACAGTTGCAAAGCTGGTGGCTAAATTAAGATTGTTCACTCAGGCTGTTTACCGTTGGAGAAAAAAAATTAACAAAACAGGATTTTTCAAAGATGTACAAAAATACCTAAATGAGAGAATTCTGATCAGAACAGGGTCGCTGCCTGAAAAACACTACATTCTTACTACGTGTCAGTATTTGGTGATCATTTCCGTTCTGGAACATGGAAACGTTGATGTACTGCAGTGGTTTGTCCAACATAATTCTAACAGCAACAAGCTAGCTCACAGTTGAACACGTGGGAGTTTTGTTCAATAGCATCCATCCTTGTTTGCTGATATTACTAAGATCCTAAAACACAGATATATGTCATAATGACAGGCTTTAAGGAGTAGGCTTCATATACATTCAATATTCTGAAGCATAGCCAGCAACACCTACAGGACTAAAACAGGCAAATGCACATACTCTCTCTTTCTCCATCTTTCTGAGGGTTTGTCGCTCACAAAACCAACATTTTCCTCCAAACCAACTGACATTTGAGTTGAGCTCTAGGCCTTTTCAAACAGGAAACCTAACAGAGACAAAATGCTATACAGAATATCAAACAAAGAATATCAATACAATCAATTCTAGACAATACAGTCAACTTATAATGGCGTAGTTTGCTTCAAGTTTTCAAGCTTTTATGGAATAGACCTCAAAGCAATTAAGAGAGATATTTCAGTTTGGAGAGTGTTGAACTGTCAGAGAAAGAGAAGTTATGCTTGTTTGATTCATAAACTCACAGAGAAGCTCATTACATCCAGTGGTATATGACAGAGGCAGAGCAAACAAGTCAGTCAACATTATAAACACCCTAAACAACTAAGTACCAGTCTCATTCATCCTCTAACTAATTAACAGATGACCACAGAAGTGCTGATAAAAACACTAGTTCTCACCATTTTTGGAGTCATCCACTTCCTTCCTTACAGCCGGTCACTCATCATTTAGTCATCCACTTCCTTACAGCCGGTCACTCATCATTTAGTCATCCACTTCCTTACAGCCGGTCACTCATCATTTAGTCATCCACTTCCTTACAGCCGGTCACTCATCATTTAGTCATCCACTTCCTTACAGCTGGTCACTCATCATTTAGTCATCCACTTCCTTCCTTACAGCCGGTCACTCATCATTTAGTCATCCACTTCCTTCCTTACAGCCGGTCACTCATCATTTAGTCATCCACTTCCTTCCTTACAGCCGGTCACTCATAATTTAGTCATCCATTGTAATCATTCATTCATGAATCATTCACTAATTCATTCATTATTTGTAAACCTTGTCATAGCAATGTCCAGTGTTATAGTTCTGACTGTGGTGTAATGTCCAGTGTTATAGTTCTGACTGTGGTGTAATGTCCAGTGTTATAGTTCTGACTGTGGTGTAATGTCCAGTGTTATAGTTCTGACTGTGGTGTAATGTCCAGTGTTATAGTTCTGACTGTGGTGTAATGTCCAGTGTTATAGTTCTGACTGTGGTGTAATGTCCAGTGTTATAGTTCTGACTGTGGTGTAATGTCCAGTGTTATAGTTCTGACTGTGTTGTAATGTCCAGTGTTATAGTTCTGACTGTGGTGTAATGTCCAGTGTTATAGTTCTGACTGTGGTATAATGTTTAGTGTCTTTACATTTCAGTGAAGATTCATAATAACACCTAATAACAGACGACCATCTTAAATATCATTGCTGCTTTCAATGAAACAGATATCTGCACACACACACACACACACACACACACACACACACACACACACACACACACACACACACACACACACACACACACACACACATACTGTGTATTACAACATCCCTTTCTATATATGGGACATCAATATACTTTTGTTCCTCTTGGTTTGAACAGATCCCACAATGCACCACAGGACCACAAGAAATCTAAATGTGTCTAGAAAAACCTTGGTTTTGGTACAGTCCCCCCTCCATCTCCCTTTCTCGTTCTCTCTCTCCTTACACCCACCACACAGACTGTGTTCTTAGGAGACGGATGGAGGGATGCATGACCGGATGAAGGAGTGAATGGATGAATGGATGAGAGGAGGAGTGGAGGATGAGAGGAGGCGGCAGTGAGGAGGAGGAGATGTAGTGAGGCTCGAGAGGACAGATCCACACGAGCATCACTTCAAAAGGAACAAGAGGAGAAATGGTAGAGGTAAAAAAAAAACACATGAAGAAAGAAAATTAAACATAAAAGCATCAGAGAGGATCTGAGGGAGGGAGAGAGCACACAGTGGCAGATGAGATGTTAAGACCCCTGACAGACTCTTGTGATAGAATTATAACACTCTTATAACACCTTCATGAGGCTCTCACGCATCGTGTGAGACTTCTATGGGTATGTTCTATATTATGTATGCCAAGGGACAGAGCAAAGCAGCTGAGCATAATGTCTACATTCTACATGTTGTATTTCTGTAACAGAGATCCACTGCTCTTTAAAGGCTTCAGATCTGAGTGTGAGAGATGTTAGATATCTACATGGACAACGTTAAAGCCCAGAAACAAAGTAGGTTCTCTCTCCTATCTAATACTGTCCACCAATCCTGGTGTGGTGTAAGGCAGAATTTCTCTTCCTCTGTCCCACCCAGTCTCAGTGTAAGGCAATAGCCAGCAAGGCAAGCCATTGAAAAAGTATTGTCTGAGCCTTTGGTTCCAGACTACTGTGTATTTCAAAGGAAACACTGTGTAGATGTTAAGGCGGAAAAGGATTCCCATGCATACTGGTTTCCCACTGTGGGTCCTTAGCACTACGTGAGGCAGGATGCCTCAGCTTCCATGTCAGGAAATGGGACGGTTACAAGGGGGAATGGAGGTATAATCACATCACTCCACAGTAGACACAAGGACAGTCTATGACACGGGATACTACACACACAGAACTGTCTCTAGTCCAGTAGAGATAAACCACTATCACGGCCTAGCCACTTACAACTGAACTGGAAAATTCTAGTGTCTTATGGCGTGTTCCTGGATAAGAGATATGCACAGAGGCAACACCAGTTTGTTCTATAGAAAGCAGGACAGAAAGAGAGAGGAAGAGAGGAAAAGACAAGACAAAAGAAAAACAGGAAAGTGTGGTCAGTTAAAGCACATGCAATACCTCTGAACATCTTCCATTCATACTGGGCATCCCTGCTTTATGACACTTCAAATGACAGACAGTTGACAGTCGGCAGGGAGATACGGGGGAGTGACATCCTTCATGACAAACACTTTAAATGACATCATCACTGACAGACAGTTGACAGTCGGCAGGGAGATACGGGGGAGTGACATCCTTCATGACAAACACTTTAAATGACATCATCACTGACAGACAGTTGACAGTCGGCAGGGAGATACGGGGGAGTGACATCCTTCATGACAAACACTTTAAATTACATCATCAATGACAGACAGTTGACAGACAGATACGGGGGAGTGACACACACACACACACACACACACACACACACACACACACACACACACTGCAGGATGGGTCTGAGGGTTCGGACCCACAGTAGACATTAATGGGTGGAGCCAAGGCCCTTTCCACCAATCCACAGGCACTGCTTGCCTGGAGCCAAGTCTGTTCAGTTCACTCAGCTCCTTGTGCTAACACAACACAGCCATAGGACTGTGGATCATGTGGATCGTCCTTCTGTGTGTATTTGGTGTTTGTTTGCTTTTTCACAATGACATTGGTAACTGTACGCGTCTAGATTAGATATCTATTGTCTAGAGGACAGATTGTTCCAGTGGTGAATTGCTCAACACTGAAATCTTGGTCTAGACTTCCAGTCTAAATCAGACTAAACTCCACTCTAGACTACACCGAGGTCTCAGGCCCTGCCCCATTGTGGGCGTTGCCAGCCCCAGAGTGACGGGAGTTGCCGGCGAATCGGAGGAGTGGGGTGAAAGTGCAGTAGTTGGGCCCGCCCCTCCAGTGGGTGAACATAAGTTTTTTGGTGAAGGGTTCAGACCTTCTGGGAATGGGGTTCTGGTGGTCGGCCCTCCTGCGCGTGGGCGCGTGGAGAGATGCCAGCGGGGTGAACTCCGATAGCTGGCCGTTATACAGCTTGTCTGCATTCTGTAAGGGAGGGATGGAGAGATGGGAGGAGAGAGAGGAAAGAGGGAGAGAACAGAGGAGTTATTATCTGGATCAAGGGAAGTGGTAGCCAATTCAGGTCCTCAAAGGTGTGGTGTGTGAAGGGTTTTGTTCCAGCCCAGCATTCACCTGATTCAACCATTTCAACTTATCGTGGTCTTTAATTTACAAAACATTTTATTTAATCCAGTGAGTCTAAACTGGGTAGGAACAAAAGCCTGCATACGACACTCTGCTGTCTGCCAGAACCAGGATTGACCACATGGTGGACCCAGAAGACGACAAACCCCACCACTACCCCTACCCCAAAACCACATCAACACAAACACACCAGACCCTGTTAGCAAAAGATGTCAGGGAGCAAAACAGAAGCAAACTGAAGAAGTGAACGGTCGGTCAAAGCATGCAGCATGTCCTCAGAGAACATCAAGGTGAATACGGCTGTTCAGTCTCAGACAAACACTCTGCCGAGCTTATAACTGGACTCACTGAACATCAATCAAACCTATTGTGGATTTGTGAAAGCTAGATTCTAAACCTCGCTTTCACCTATCCAGCCATACACAATTCAGTGCTTACTACCTCTAGGTGGAGGAACAAATTCAGGATGTATTCGAAATGTATAGGAACAGGGCCCAAGCCAGACCATATGGTGTTAGGCAGGGGAGGGAGATCCTAGCAGTATGAGTTGGGACTTTGGGATAGATTGAGAATTGGTCTAGTCAGGACAGGAGTCTAGTCTCACAGGCTAAACAGATGGACTACATAGTTTAATTAAGGAGAGGTCTGGCCCAGAGACTTAGTATGCTACAGGGGAGCCACGCATCTCCTGACATCCTACTCATTTAGCTGATGCCGATTGTGTTACCTTGAGCTCGTTACTAAACACAGACTGCAGTACCTTCTGTAAACACTGGAGGGGGTAAGTGCTCTACTTTAAAATAGTACTTGTTCCGCTGTCACAAAACAATTGCTATGGCACTGATGATAAATGTATTCCGCGTTCAAAAAGAGAATGACACCTATTTGATATGTTTAACTAGTTGTGATAGCTTTACCAGGAAACATATTTCATTCATTAGGGTAATGAACAACTCTTAGACTGATGGCATAATGCTTAAAACTTAATCTGGGACTAGACAGCCTGTCAGTGTTCCACACATAGAGTGGGGTGAAGGGCTGTGTGAAGAGTGGGGTGAAGGGCTGGGTGAAGAGTGGGGTGAAGGGCTGGGTGAAAAGTGGGGTGAAGGGCTGGGTGAAAAGTGGGGTGAAGGGCTGGGTGAAGAGTGGGGTGAAGGGCTGGGTGAAGAGTGAAGAGTGGGGTGAAGGGCTGTGTGAAGAGTGGGGTGAAGGGCTGAAGAGGGGTGAAGAGTGGGGTGAAGGGCTGGGTGAAGGGTGAAGAGGGGTGAAGAGTGGGGTGAAGAGTGGGGTGGCTGGGTGAAGAGTGGGGTGAAGGGATGGGTGAAGAGTGGGGTGGGGTGAAGAGTGGGGTGAAGTGTGGGGTGAAAGTGGGGTGAAGTGAAGGGGTGAAGGGCTGGGTGAAGAGTGGGGTGAAGGGCTGGGTGAAGAGTGGGGTGAAGGGCTGGGTGAAGAGTGGGGTGAAGGGCTGGGTGAAGAGTGGGGTGAAGGGCTGTGTGAAGAGTGGGGTGAAGGGCTGGGTGAAGAGTGGGGTGAAGGCTGGGTGAAGAGCTGGGGTGAAGTGGGGTGAAGGGCTGGGTGAAGGGGTGAAGGGCTGGGTGAAGGGTGGGGTGAAAGGCTGGGTGAAGAGTGGGGTGAAGGGCTAGGTGAAGGGATGGGTGAAGAGTGGGGTGAAGAGTGGGGTGAAGAGTGGGGTGAAGAGTGAGGTGAAGAGTGGGGTGAAGAGTGGGGTGAAGAGTGGGGTGAAGGGCTGTGTGAAGGGATGGGTGAAGAGTGGGGTGAAGAGTGGGGTGAAGAGTGAGGTGAAGTGTGGAGTGAAGTGCGGAGTGAAGAGTGGGGAAGAGTGGGGTGAAGAGTGGGGAAGAGTGGGGTGAAGTGTGGGGTGAAGTGTGGGGTGAAGGGTGGGGTGAAGTGTGGGGTGAAGTGTGGGGTGAAGGGCCGGAGGGTTGGTTGGTCTCTGACAGTTGGATTTGCTTTGTTTTGTCTTCACCAGAACACTGTGATTTTATGATATAGACACAAAGACACATATTCATTTTTACAGGTTTTCCTCTCGTCAGCGTTTCCTTAGATGAACTGGTGCACTAACACAGGGTGTGTGTGCGTGAGTGTGTGTATGTGTCTATACCATAAAGTCACAGTGTTCTGGTGAAGACAAAACAAAGCAAATCCAACTGTCAGAGACCAACCAACCCCGCAGCCCTTCACCCCACTCTTTTTTAATTTGACCTTTATTTAACTAGGCAAGTCAGTTAAGAACAAATTCTTATTTTCAATGACAGCCTAGGAACAGTGGGTTAACTGCCTGTTCAGGGGCAGAACGACAAATTTGTACCTTGTCAGCTTAGGGATATGAACTTGCAACCTTTCATTTACTAGTCCAGCACTCATACCACTAGGCCACCCTGCCGGCTACCCTGCAGGCCCATATTTCTCTTCACCCAGCCATTCACCCCACTCTTCACACAGCCCTTCACCCCACTCTTCACCCCACTCTTCACCCCACTCTTCACCCCACTCTTCACCCCACTCTTCACCCCACTCTTCACCCATCCCTTCACCCCACTCTTCACCCATCCCTTCACCCCACTCTTCACACAGCCCTTCACCCATCTCTTCACCCCACTCTTCACCCCACTTTTCACCACACTCTTCACCACACTCTTCACCCATCTCTTCACCCATCTCTTCACCCCACTCTTCACCGCACTTTTCACCCCACTCTTCACCGCACTCAGAGTCGGTTCCTCCTGTCTTTACCGTGGTGAGGCTAGGCCTCTGAGGTGGACAGGGCAACCCCCCCATCTAGCAGGGAGTCCCGGCTGTAGGTCATAACTCCATCAAAGTTTCTATCAGCCCTCATTCGCTGTGGACAGCAAGATACACACGCTCAACATAACACAGATCTGCACAAACACACACACACCAAGACTGACACTTGCCATTTTGAAGGGGCTTCAAATATCTGTTTCATGTCAGATACGTTGTTTCTGTATTTATGAATGAGCATTCTAACCAACGCTCTTTCAAGGCACACTTAATGCACGGCATGGACATGCAAGTCAACAGGCACCTGTAAGCATTCACCACTACATGTCCATGCAGAGACACAGAGGGAGGAGAGGGCATGCGGATAGGTTGAGAGAGGGTCACCTGACCTCCTAGTCAGGTGGTTGGGTTAGAAACTGAGTCTGCTTGAAGTCTGGGAGAGCATAAAGATGGTGGACTGCTCAGAGGTAAGACATGGCCGCTTTGTCTGCCGTTCCCAAGGAGACAGGTCAGAGGGGTCAGAGGGTAGAGGTTAAAGGTCACACAGACCAGTAGAGAGGGCAGGCAGGGACAGAGGAGAGGAGAGAAGGGTTAAAAGGAACACTTTGTATCTTAAAAAACACTTGATGTTCACCATCAATCACTATTTCAGGAAGAGGAATTAGAAGGGTGTTGGAAGCTCTTCCGGGTCATGGGGAGGTGAACCGAGGTCAGTAGGGAGAGGTCAGAGGAATCACTGCACACAGTAGAGACAAATGGCTCATTCAGTAGTGAGAGAAATGACAGACATACAACTCTCAGCCTTTCAGAATGGGTAACAGGTTATACAGTGTTTCCCTCCAGATGAGTTGTTTGAGAAGAAGAAGTGAACACTACACACTGATTCAACAGCTCACTTACTTGAAGAAGACCTGGAATATATCCACACGCAGCATACAGCTAAAGTCACGGTGATACATATATATATGATATACCGTATATACAGAATGCACATTTAATCCTCTGATTTTAAACATACAACCAAGAGTGTGTATTAGAGGTCGACCGATTAATCGGAATGGCCGATTAATTAGGGACTATTTCAAGTTTTCATAACAATCGGAAAACGGTATTTTTGGGCGCCGATTTGCCGATTTAAAAAATATATATATATTCTTTTTTTTACACACCTTTATGTAATCTTTATTTAACTAGGCAAGTCAGTTAAGAACACATTCTTATTTTCAATGACGGGCTAGGAACGGTGGGTTAACTGCCTCGTTCAGGCGCAGAATGACAGATTTTCACCTTGTCAGCTCTGGGGATCCAATCTTGCAACCTCACAGTTAACTAGTCCAACGCAATAACGACCGTTGCACTCCACAAGGAGACTGACTGCCTGTTATGCGAATGCAGTAAGCCAAGGTAAATTGCTAGTTGGCATTAAACTTATCTTATAAAAAACAATCAATCATTCATAATCACTAGTTAACTACACTTGGTTGATGATATTACTAGATATTATCTAGCGTGTCCTGCTTTGCGTATAATCTGACTGAGCATACAAGTATTTAAGCATCTGACTGACCGGTGCTAGTAAACATTAATTCAAACAGCACTTTTGTGCGTTTTGCCAGCAGCTATTCGTTGTGCGTCAAGCATTGCGCTGTTTATGACTTCAAACCTATCAACTCCCGAGATGAGGCTGGTGTAACCGAAGTGAAATGGCTGGCTAGTTAGCGCGCACTAATAGCGTTTCAAACGTCACTCGCTGTGAGCCTTGGGGTGGTTGTTTCCCTTGCTCTGCATGGGTAACGCTGCTTCGAGGGTGGCTGTTGTGTTCCTGGTTCGAGCCCAGGGTGGAGCGAGGAGAGGGATGGAAGCTATACTGTTACACTGGCAATACTAAAGTGCCTATAAGAACATCCAATAGTCAAAGGTTAATGAAATACAAATGGTATAGAGGGAAATAGTCATATAATTCCTATAATAACTACAACCTAAAACTTCTTACCTGGGAATATTGAAGACTCATGTTAAAAGGAACCACCAGCTTTCATATGTTCTCATGTTCTGAGCAAGGAACTTAAACGTTAGCTTTCTTACATGGCACATATTGTACTTTTACATTCTTCTCCAACACTTTGTTTTTGCATTATTTAAAACAAATTGAACATGTTTCATTATTTATTTGAGGCTAAATTCATTTTATTGATGTATTTTAAGTTAAAATAAGTGTTCATTCAGTATTGTTGTAATTGTCATTATTAAAAAAAAAAAAAAAAATTAAATTAAATTGGCCGATTAATCGGTATCGCCCTTTTTGGTCCTCCAATAATCGGTATTGGCGTTGAAAAATCATAATCGGTCGACCTCTAGGGTGTATGCAAATGTAAGCATGTACTTCTGTGCATAATGTGTGTGTGTGTGTGTGCTCGCCCACCTGGATGCGTTCTGTGGTGGTGGGCCACAGGGCCCTGCAGACGACCTTCTTGACCACATCAGGCAGCAAACTGATGACGATGAGCAGGCTTATGCTGAGCCAGGCCGGACCGCTGGACAACATCTGAATAAACACATAGTACATCCTCTGGTAGTTCAGGAAGGGCCTGGGGAGAGCAGAGAGGATCTAGTTATTATACATCTAGAACCTCTCAATGAACACATAGTACATCCTCTGGTAGTTCAGGAAGGGCCTGGGGAGAGGAGAGAGGATCTAGTTATTATACATCTAGAACCTCTCAATGAACACATAGTACATCCACTGGTAGTTCAGGATGGGTCTGGAGAGAGGAGAGAGGATCTAGTTATTATACATCTAGAACCTCTCAATGAACACATAGTACATCCTCTGGTAGTTCAAGAAAGGGCCTGGGGAGAGGAGAGAGGATCTAGTTATTATACATCTAGAACCTCTCAATGAACACATAGTACATCCACTGGTAGTTCAGGAAGGGCCTGGGGAGAGGAGAGAGGATCTAGTTATTATACATCTAGAACCTCTCAATGAACACATAGTACATCCTCTGGTAGTTCAGGAAGGGTCTGGAGAGAGGAGAGAGGATCTAGTTATTATACATCTAGAACCTCTCAATGAACACATAGTACATCCACTGGTAGTTCAGGAAGGGCCTGGGGAGAGGAGAGAGGATCTAGTTATTATACATCTAGAACCTCTCAATGAACACATAGTACATCCTCTGGTAGTTCAGGATGGGTCTGGAGAGAGGAGAGAGGATCTAGTTATTATACATCTAGAACCTCTCAATGAACACATAGTACATCCACTGGTAGTTCAGGAAGGGTCTGGAGAGAGGAGAGAGGATCTAGTTATTATACATCTAGAACCTCTCAATGAACACATAGTACATCCTCTGGTAGTTCAGGAAGGGCCTGGGGAGAGGAGAGAGGATCTAGTTATTATACATCTAGAACCTCTCAATGAACACATAGTACATCCTCTGGTAGTTCAGGAAGGGTCTGGAGAGAGGAGAGAGGATCTAGTTATTATACATCTAGAACCTCTCAATGAACACATAGTACATCCTCTGGTAGTTCAGGAAGGGCCTGGGGAGAGGAGAGAGGATCTAGTTATTATACATCTAGAACCTCTCAATGAACACATAGTACATCCTCTGGTAGTTCAGGAAGGGCCTGGGGAGAGGAGAGAGGATCTAGTTATTATACATCTAGAACCTCTCAATGAACACATAGTACATCCTCTGGTAGTTCAGGAAGGGCCTGGGGAGAGGAGAGAGGATCAATGAACACATAGTACAACCTCTGGTAGGGAGACCGAGAAGACAATATCTATTTCACCTATATCTATGTTTATAAAATCTGCATAAACACATAGTACTTCCCCTGGTAACATGGAGAACAGAAAACAATAAGATATACTAATACATACCAAATGATGCCTCCCCAAAGCAGAGAGAAGATGACGAAGAAAAGCAGCGAGCCCCAGATGACAAAGTGGTTGATCCACGTCCAGTAGTGTGTGTCCAGGGCGAGCTGTGAGATGGAGAGAGACAGAGACAGAGAGAGACACAGAGACAGAGAGAGAGAGAAAGAGAGAAAGAAAGAAAGAGAGAGAGAGAGAGAGAGAGAGAGAGAGAGAGAGAGAGGGGGAGATAGAGAGAGAGAGAGCGAGAGAGAGAGAGAGAGAGAGAAAGAGGGGGGAGAGAGAGAGAGAGACAGAAAGAGAGAGAGACAGAAAGAGAGGTGGAGAAAGACCATCGAATGGTAATTAATTCAAAACAGTAGAATTCACTCTAATATCGAGTCCCTTTAACATCTAGCATAAAGTAGTGCCTTAGAGGTAGGGATAAGTAGGATGTTACTGTAAAGTAGTGCCTTAGCGGTGGTGATGAGTAGGAGGTTACTGTAAAGTAGTGCCTTAGCGGTGGTGATGGGTAAGATGTTACTGTAAAGTAGTGCCTTAGCGGTAGTGATGAGTAGGATGTTACTGTAAAGTAGTGCCTTAGCGGTGGTGATGGGTAGGATGTTACTGTAAAGCAGTGCCTTAGCGATAGTGATGAGTAGGATGTTACTGTAAAGTAGTGCCTTAGCGGTGGTGATGGGTAGGATGTTACTGTAAAGTAGTGCCTTAGCGGTGGTGATGGGTAGGATGTTACTGTAAAGTAGTGCCTTAGCGGTGGTGATGAGTAGGATGTTACTGTAAAGTAGTGCCTTAGCGGTGGTGATGGGTAGGATGTTACTGTAAAGTAGTGCCTTAGCGGTGGTGATGGGTAGGATGTTACTGTAAAGTAGTGCCTTAGCGGTAGTGATGAGTAGGATGTTACTGTAAAGTAGTGCCTTAGCGGTGGTGATGGGTAGGATGTTACTGTAAAGTAGTGCCTTAGCGGTAGTGATGAGTAGGATGTTACTGTAAAGTAGTGCCTTAGCGGTGGTGATGGGTAGGCTGTTACTGTAAAGTAGTGCCTTAGCGGTGGTGATGGGTAGGATGTTACTGTAAAGTAGTGCCTTAGCGGTGGTGATGGGTAGGATGTTACTGTAAAGTAGTGCCTTAGCGGTGGTGATGTGTAGGATGTTACTGTAAAGTAGTGCCTTAGCGGTGGTGATGGGTAGGATGTTAGTGTAAAGTAGTGCCTTATAGCGGTAGTGATGAGTAGGATGTTACTGTAAAGTAGTGCCTTAGCGGTGGTGATGAGTAGGATGTTACTGTAAAGTAGTGCCTTAGCGGTGGTGATGGGTAGGCTGTTACTGTAAAGTAGTGCCTTAGCGGTGGTGATGGGTAGGCTGTTACTGTAAAGTAGTGCCTTAGCGGTGGTGATGAGTAGGATGTTACTGTAAAGTAGTGCCTTAGCGGTGGTGATGAGTAGGATGTTACTGTAAAGTAGTGCCTTAGCGGTGGTGATGGGTAGGATGTTACTGTAAAGTAGTGCCTTAGCGGTGGTGATGGGTAGGATGTTACTGTAAAGTAGTGCCTTAGCGGTGGTGATGGGTAGGATGTTACTGTAAAGTAGTGCCTTAGCGGTGGTGATGAGTAGGATGTTACTGTAAAGTAGTGCCTTAGCGGTGGTGATGAGTAGGATGTTACTGTAAAGTAGTGCCTTAGCGGTAGTGATGAGTAGGACATTACTGTACCTTTAAGGTGACTGTGAACACCAGCACAGTGAAGACCAGAGTCCCAAACGTCCAGTTACCAAACATCTGTGGAGAGGAAGGTATTACAGAGAGAAATCACACTATTAGACATGCAGCCATTTCAGAGGACAGTATGCTACTGTAATTACAGTCAGCCTTGACTAAACTACATTTCCTTTGCATTACTACATATGTTTGTTGCTATGTTAAGCTTTTTAAATGAGCAATTATCCAGGATTAATCCATACAAAAATCACACAGTTTAGTTGTATTTTCCAGATATGTTTTTTTCATTCAATTATATATGAAGTCAAACCAGCGCAGAGATGGAAAATGGATATTAAACTATTTTCAAGCTGCTTCAAACAACAACAATATGTGCACTATATTTCTCTTAGTTCTGTATTTAAAGTATAGAATAACCTGAAATTACCTACATGTGTCTATAAAATAAATATTCTTCACAAATAAAACATATTCTGTATGTTCAAATAGCTTGTGATGTTGATGGAATGCTAATACCCAAACCAACAGTGATGAGGGTCAACAACATGAAGTTACCTACCAACACATAAACCCACCTGCTTTCCTCAAGGGGGCTTAAAGGGACAATTCCCCCCAATGTATGAATAAACCTGACAAACTTTGACTGAGGGAGAAATATCCGTTTAACAGTCAAAATGAGCTGCTTCTTTAAAACTACTGCAAGGGCCAATGAAATGCAGTGATAGAAGAGTACCTTGAAAAACAGACTCCTTCTGTCTGTGTTGTTTATACTTCCTGTTTTCACCCTTTCCTTTTATCTGACAAATATTCCACCAAAACAATAAGTTAGATAGAAGTCTAGTCTGCCCACATTTTGTTATGAAATATCAACCTGACATGTCCTATACAACAATATCCGTCAAATGTACTTGGCCATTCATTTCCTTTGTCACATACTGTAGTCTATAGTGTACGGGTGGAACAGTGTGAACCCTGAGCTCTAATACCCTGATGCCTGACCCAGTCTTACAGTCTTCAGCCTTGCGTTCTGACAGGAGATGACATCTTAGAGTAGGGGTAGCCAATCCTGGTCCTGGAGGGTCGCGGCGTGTACAGGCTTGTGTTCCAGCCCAGCTCTAACACATCAGATCAATTGTGTTATAGATCAATACCATTTGTTGATTATCTACAACAGGTGTGTTAAAGCTGGGCGGAAACAAAACCCTGCCCTAAAGACTCAATATGAGCCGTTCCCTACCACCCTCCATGGTGGATGTCTACTAGCAGAAACCACTGTTGTACCGGACACACAAACAACATGAGGAAGTCTGGACTACGGCAACTACACAATGAGACAAGAGTGGTGTTGGAGTATGGGTCTACTATTACTACACGGATATACCTACAGCTCATTGGCCTATACAGGCAGTAGGGGTTGGATATGAGGGGATACCTATTGGATGAGATGATGACGGGCGGTCTGGTTACGCAATGTGACGGGCAGTGGAGGGGGGGCAGTCCAACTAAAACAGGGTGACAGACAGATAGGGACAGGCTTACCATCTGTGTGTTGGTTGTCATTAGCTGAGGAGAGGACGAGAAGCATAAAGAACAAGCAACATAAAGGTAAGAGGAGAAGAAGAGGAGGAGGAAGAAGAGGAAGAAAATAACAGAAAGAACTGGAAGCCAGAAAACTAAAACATCTGATATTCAAAGGAAATAAAGCAAAAACAGGCAAATCAAAGCAATCCAACAGGTTAAAGTGATATAAAGGAAGAGCTATAAAAGGAGAAACAGCACAGAGAAAGATGTCTGCAGTCTCAACATGCTTTCCTTTCATAGATATGAATGGGAGATCCGGTCATGGTTTTATGCAAAGGATCACAGGTGAATCTGCAGGCAAGGAGATCTTATGTCCTCCATTTACCTAAAATCACCACACCTTCCACAGACGACAGCTGTTCTGACTGAAGTTTTAGAATGTTGGTCACTAACAGGTATTCAATGTCAAATGAACTCAAAGGTCCATGTTGAATTGTGGGGAAAAGCTGGGTCAAATGTACATTGATGACAATTACGTTTTCCACGTTGACAAAACGTGGAAACAACGTCGATCCAACCTGTGTGCGACCAGTGAACTCACTCATAACCCACAGTCACAATCAGCCACTCCACATCACAATCACTGGACACTCCTTCACGGCAGGAACATAAACACTTGACATGGGCTTGGAGAAGTGCAGTATGATCAGACGATCATTATATACATCACACCAACATATACACTATAACGCAGTACTCCAGTAGCCACGGCGACGGTGTCTTTACCTGTCCGTTGCTGGTGAAGGTGCTGTTGTTGAACAGGAAGTAAGAACCAAAGAAGAAGACGACGGCGTCGAACACCCCCAGGAAGGTCCAGTAGATGAAAATGGGCCAACGCAGGAGAGAGTTCTTAGCTATGTCCCTGTAGAGAGGAAACATTACAGTACACATTATACAGAGTAAATATAGGAGGGAGTTCTGAGCTATGTCCCTGTAGAGAGGAAACATTACAGTACATATTATATACAGTAAATATAGGAGGGAGTTCTTAGCTATGTCCCTGTAGAGAGGAAACATTACAGTACACATTATATACAGAAAATATAGGAGGGAGTTCTTAACTATGTCCCTGTAGAGAGGAAACATTACAGTACATATTATATACAGTAAATATAGGAGGGAGTTCTGAGCTATGTCCCTGTAGAGAGGAAACATTACAGTACACATTATATACAGTAAATATAGGAGGGAGTTCTGAGCTATGTCCCTGTAGAGAGGAAACATTACAGTACACATTATATACAGTAAATATAGGAGGGAGTTCTTAACTATGTCCCTGTAGAGAGGAAACATTACAGTACACATTATATACAGTAAATATAGGAGGGAGTTCTTAACTATGTCCCTGTAGAGAGGAAACATTACAGTACATATTATATACAGTAAATATAGGAGGGAGTTCTTAACTATGTCCCTGTAGAGAGGAAACATTACAGTACATATTATATACAGTAAATATAGGAGGGAGTTCTTAACTATGTCCCTGTAGAGAGGAAACATTACAGTACACATTATATACAGTAAATATAGGAGGGAGTTCTGAGCTATGTCCCTGTAGAGAGGAAACATTACAGTGCACATTATATACAGTAAATATAGGAGGGAGTTCTTAGCTGTGTCCCTGTAGAGAGGAAACATTACAGTACACATTATATACAGTAAATATAGGAGGGAGTTCTTAACTATGTCCCTGTAGAGAAGAAACATTACAGTGCACATTATATACAGTAAATATAGGAGGGAGTTCTTAACTATGTCCCTGTAGAGAGGAAACATTACAGTACACATTATATACAGTAAATATAGGAGGGAGTTCTGAGCTATGTCCCTGTAGAGAGGAAACATTACAGTACACATTATATACAGTAAATATAGGAGGGAGTTCTTAGCTGTGTCCCTGTAGAGAGGAAACATTACAGTACATATTATATACAGTAAATATAGGAGGGAGTTCTGAGCTATGTCCCTGTAGAGAGGAAACTTTACAGTACACATTATATACAGTAAATATAAGAGGGAGTTCTTAACTATGTCCCTGTAGAGAAGAAACATTACAGTGCACATTATATACAGTAAATATAGGAGGGAGTTCTTAACTATGTCCCTGTAGAGAGGAAACATTACAGTGCACATTATATACAGTAAATATAGGAGGGAGTTCTTAACTATGTCCCTGTAGAGAAGAAACATTACAGTGCACATTATATACAGTAAATATAGGAGGGAGTTCTTAACTATGTCCCTGTAGAGAAGAAACATTACAGTGCACATTATATACAGTAAATATAGGAGGGAGTTCTTAACTATGTCCCTGTAGAGAAGAAACATTACAGTGCACATTATATACAGTAAATATAGGAGGGAGTTCTTAACTATGTCCCTGTAGAGAAGAAACATTACAGTACATATTATATACAGTAAATATAAGAGGGAGTTCTGAGCTATGTCCCTGTAGAGAGGAAACATTACAGTGCACATTATATACAGTAAATATAAGAGGGAGTTCTTAACTATGTCCCTGTAGAGAAGAAACATTACAGTGCACATTATATACAGTAAATATAGGAGGGAGTTCTTAACTATGTCCCTGTAGAGAGGAAACATTACAGTACATTTACATTTACATTTAAGTCAGTACATATTATATACAGTAAATATAGGAGGGAGTTCTGAGCTATGTCCCTGTAGAGAGGAAACATTACAGTACACATTATATACAGTAAATATAGGAGGGAGTTCTTAGCTATGTCCCTGTAGAGAAGAAACATTACAGTGCACATTATATACAGTAAATATAGGAGGGAGTTCTTAACTATGTCCCTGTAGAGAGGAGACAAGAGATCCATGTTATCTGATGACCAGACACCTGAGCATAATGCTTGCATTACATTAGTCTATATACTATGTATTTTTGGATTTAATTAGATGGTTATGTTTTCCCATTCATCTATAGATTCCTTTCAATTCATACTAATGTCTGACACATTTAGATTTTGGGGTGAATTGTCCCTTTAACCAGAAGAATTCCAAGCTAACATCAATCTCACTTTCTATTAGTCTCCAGAGCTAAAACAGCATTCCTCCACCACAACCGTGAGCAAGGCAGCATTGATTTAACAGTTAGCTGACAAATCCAGGCATGGAGGAATGACCTGACGCCAGTCAGATGCCTTTCTGCCTGCTGCATTGTTAGCCTACATTTTCCACACAATTACCCATAGGTAGCTAGCAGGAAAATGGAGTATTGATTGTCACCAGGCAGAGAGAGGAAAAGCAAACACAAACATCAAGCATTTACTGGCAACACCACTGAACAATGTGAGCTTTACACTGTATATATGGATTCACAAACAAGTCTGTCTACGTGATTCTATTATTATCAAGTAACGTCTTACAACATCTTGAGAATGTGAATGTGGCTGTTGTTTAGTAACAGAGTTCCTACGAGGAGAGAGATGGCAGTCACAGTTTGCCAAGAGCTGATAGGATTTTACAATGATCTGCTCAGTATGATCTGAGGAAACGCTGTGGAAGAGATCAACTGAGGAACATTCCCAATGTGAGATTTTCTAACAGTCTACACAAATGTATCACATCACACTATTGCATGCTGGGACAGGCAGTTGGTGGGTAGCGCCTACACTATATATACAAAAGTATGTGGACACAGCTTCAAATGAATGGATTCAGCTACTTCAGCCACACCTGCTGCTGACAGGTGTAAACAGGAGTACACTACCGTTCAAAAGTTTAGGGTCACTTAGAAATGTATTGTTTTTTAAAGAAAAGCACTTTTTTTGTCCATTAAAATAACATCTAATTGTTCAGAAATACAGTGTGGACATTGTTAATGTTGTAAATGGAATATCTACATAGGTCGTACAGAGGCCCATTATCAGCAACTATCACTCCAGTGTTGTTGTCCATTAGTTTACTCCAATTAGGGGAGGGGAGGGGTGGAAGGGTTATGGGAGGGGTGGTAGGGTTAGGGGAAAAATAATAAAGGAAAATATATTTTGAAAAATATGTATACAAAAATATATATGGGGGATTTGAAATGACGCAGACAATTACATTGATAAAAGCTACAATCTGCAGTATTACAGCTGACATCACCGATTACCAAGCATCGGCTGGAGTGGTGTAAAGCTCGCCGCCATTGTACTCTGGAGCAGTGGAAACACGTTCTCTTGGGGCGGCAAGAGAGTGGTGGTTAGAGCATTCAACTTGTAACCGGAAGGTTGCAAGTTCAAACCCCCGAGCTGAAAAGGTACAAATCTGTCGTTCTGCCCCTGAACAGGCACACTGAACATTAACCCACTGTTCCTAGGCCGTCATTGAAAATAAGAATTTGTTCTTAACTGACTTGCCTGGTTAAATAAAGGTTAAATAAATAAAAATATAGTGATGAATCACGTTTCACCATCTGGCAGTCCGTCGGATGAATCTGGGTTTGGAGGATGCCAGGAGAACGCTACCTGCCTGAATGGATAGTGACAACTGTAAAGTTCAGTGGAGAAATAATGGTCTGGGGCTGTTTTTCATGGTTTGGGCTAGGCCCCTTAGTTCCAGTGAAGGGATATCTTTGCTTTGTGCTTTGCTTTGTGGCAACAGTTTGGGGAAGGCCCTTTCCTGTTTCAGCATGACAATGCCCCCGTGCACAAAGCGAGGTTCAAACAGAAATGGTTTGTCGAGATCTGTGTGGAAGAACTTGACTGGCCTGCACAGAGCCCTGACCTCAACCCCATCAAACACTTTTGGGATGAATTGGAACGCCAACTAATGCTCTTCTGGCTGAAAGGAAGCAAGTCCCTGTAGCAATGTTCCAACATCTAGTGAAAAGTCTTCCCAGTAGAGTGGAGGCTGCTCGAAGGGGGGACTAACTCCTATTAATGCCCATGATTTTGGAGTGAGATGTTTGACAAGCAGGTGTCCACATAGTTTGGCCATGTAGTGTACCTGTAGAGGGAGGGGTCTTTCTTGAGGATGTCCATGTTGATGTGCTGCTCGATGAGGCTGAAGAGCAGGATGGGTAGAGAGGTAAAGCTGATATTGTACAGTGTCAGATAGGCTGTGTCATACAGCGGCTGCAGAGAGACAGGATGGTAGAGAACAACCAAGATCAGTCATTTAAAACAATATGTATACCTTACTCATTTGTCATGCATTCTTAACCAGAGAAAAACAATTCAAACTTCTCCACAAAGTCATGTTTTAAAGTACTACAATTTTGGGCACATCTTTTATGTACCTGTTGGGAGAAGCCACAGAAGAACTGGTAGAGGAACTGAGGGAAGATGAAGGCGACATTCTGAGGAAAAAGAAAATTATGTTTTAATGCTTAATCATCAGTAGTCCTAAGTTACATTTAGTGAGAAAACACTCACTTTGTAGAAGAAGTACTGGACAAGCTCTGAGATGCGGATGTAGTAGTAGTGTCCGTGAACCAGCAGCATCTTCTTCAGGTGTTTGAACTTCGGGATGGCGTAGTCGCTGTTCCGCGCTGCCTGGCGACCCTCTTTACCCATGATGCCTTAGGGGAGGACATGACTGAACGCTTTTACCATTTGTTATGCGAGTCATATACATGAATAAAAACATATAAAACTATATTCAAATATATATATAAAATCAACCAATCTAAATCGTATTCAAATAACTTTATTGAAAAGAGGTCCATTCACAGTGAACAGGGTAATACTAACCGATCCCCACGTGAGCCTCCAGGATCATGCTAACATCATTAGCCCCATCTCCAATGGCTAGCGTGATGGGGTGTTCTGGAGACGATTTGATCAGCTTCACAATCTGGTAACACAACATTTCAGGATCAGTGAGATAACTGTTTTCTTTTCATCTGTAATTCATCAAAGAAGATATGTCTAATACAGACAATCTTTGTAAAGAGAGTTAGAGCTAAACCTACAGACAATGTTATATGAACCTAACCACTGTATATTAACATGACAGAGAGGATGCATGTAGTAGTAAGACTTCCTATGTGAATGTCAGTACATATTACATCACAGCCCATATTCCTCTGCCTCCTAGCACAGTGGAGGAGAACTAGAGGGAATAGTGGTATTTTGCAGTAAGAAATAGTGACGGTCATATGAGACAGAGCTCAATAGATCTCCTCAGTAAGAGATAGTGACAGTCATATCAGACAGAGCTCAATAGAACTCCTCAGTATGAAATAGTGACAGTCATATCAGACAGAGCTCAATAGAACTCCTCAGTATGAGATAGTGACAGTCATATCAGACAGAGCTCAATAGAACTCCTCAGTATGAGATAGTGAGTCATATCAGACAGAGCTCAATAGAACTCCTCAGTAAGAGATAGTGAGTCATATCAGACAGAGCTCAATAGAACTCCTCAGTAAGAGATAGTGAGTCATATCAGACAGAGCTCAATAGAACTCCTCAGTATGAGATAGTGAGTCATACCAGACAGAGCTCAATAGAACTCCGCAGTATGAGATAGTGAGTCATATCAGACAGAGCTCAATAGAACTTCCTCAGTAAGAGATAGTGAGTCATATCAGACAGAGCTCAATAGAACTCCTCAGTATGAGATAGTGAGTCATACCAGACAGAGCTTAATAGAACTCCTCAGTAAGAGATAGTGAGTTATATCAGACAGAGCTCAATAGAACTCCTCAGTAAGATATAGTGAGTCATACCAGACAGAGCTCAATAGAACTCCTCAGTATGAGATAGTGAGTCATACCAGACAGAGCTCAATAGAACTCCGCAGTATGAGATAGTGAGTCATATCAGACAGAGCTCAATAGAACTTCCTCAGTAAGAGATAGTGAGTCATATCAGACAGAGCTCAATAGAACTCCTCAGTATGAGATAGTGAGTCATACCAGACAGAGCTCAATAGAACTCCTCAGTATGAGATAGTGAGTCATACCAGACAGAGCTCAATAGAACTCATCAGTATGAGATAGTGAGTCATATCAGACCGAGCTCAATAGAACTCATCAGTATGAGATAGTGAGTCATACCAGACAGAGCTCAATAGAACTCATCAGTATGAGATAGTGAGTCATACCAGACAGAGCTCAATAGAACTCCTCAGTATGAGATAGTGAGTCATACCAGACAGAGCTCAATAGAACTCCTCAGTATGAGATAGTGAGTCATATCAGACAGAGCTCAATAGAACTCCTCAGTATGAGATAGTGAGTCATACCAGACAGAGCTCAATAGAACTCAGTATGAGATAGTGAGTCATATCAGACCGAGCTCAATAGAACTCCTCAGTATGAGATAGTGAGTCATACCAGACAGAGCTCAATAGAACTCATCAGTATGAGATAGTGAGTCATATCAGACCGAGCTCAATAGAACTCCTCAGTATGAGATAGTGACAGCCATGTCAGGCAGAGCTGAATATAATTTACTGTAACTCCTCAGTCCCAAATAACGTCTGCTATGACAGGTGGGGTCTAATGTGAGCGAAAGAGAGCGAGAAGAGAGGGAGACAGAAAGATAATGGGTCGGAGAGAAATAGAGTGGAGAGAGAGGGGCAACATTCTGGAGTGGCACTAATTGGTGACCAGAGAACAGAGGTGTGGGGAGGGGGGGTAGTGGAGTCCAGTAGAGAGGTGAAACATCAACCAGCTCAACACTCCATCAGACTGTGTCAGTGCTTCCTTCACTTAATCTAGCCGTGACGGATCACATGACACCAAAGTCATGTTGGTCAGAAATAGGTGTGTAAACGTGTGGTTTGAAATAACTCGGCTGATAGGCTACCTGTGCTTTCTGGAGGGGAGCCATGCGGCAGCAGAGCACAGCGCTGCAGCTCCTACAGATCTCCAGGAAGATCTCCTTGTAGTTCCCCTGACTGGAGTCCTCCTGACTGGGCTTCAGCACCGCAGACAGGGTGGCCCCGTCGATGATCAGACCGTAGTCCACACAGTCAGCAGACAGACTGGGGACACACACACACATAGATACACACGTTAACACACACAGTCTTTAACTAACCTTGTGGGGACAATTTATAACCATTCAAAATCCTATTTTCCCTAACTCCTAACCCTAAACCTAAATCTAACCCTAACCGTAACCCCAAAACCTAACCTCCAACCCTAAACCTAATTCTAACCCTAATTATACCTTAACCCTAAACCCCCTAGACTAACAAAATGTCCCCAGTTGGTAAAATGTCTGTATGTTTACTATTCTTGTGGGGACTTCTGGTCCCCACAAGTATAGTTAAATACATCCAGGTGCACGTGTGTGTGTGTGTTGGGATCCCGGCACCCACCCTGAGAAGGTGTCTCTGGTCATGCTGCCATGCTGTCTGAGTACAGTTTTACTCAGGTCAAACAGAACGTCATGTAGACTCTGTTCCTCGGTGCGTTTGGTGGTCAACTCCAGTATCTGTGTGGAGCGGCGGAACAGCTTGCTAGCGTAACAAGTAGCCGCCGCCGTCTCCATCTTGTCTCCGGTCAGCACCCACACCTTCATCCCAGCCTTCTGGAGAGACTCGATGGTGTCTGCTGCCTTGTCCTGGAGCCTGGAGAACAGGCAACATAAAGTCAGGCAGCAGTCAATGGAGCAACGCTGTACATGGTCATCAGCAGTCAATGGGGCAACGCTGTACATGGTCATCAGCAGTCAAAGGAACAACGCTGTACATGGTCATCAGCAGTCAATGGAACAACGCTGTACATGGTCATTAGCAGTCAATGGAGCAATGCTGTACATTGTCATCAGCAGTCAATGGAACAACGCTGTACATGGTCATCAGCAGTCAATGGAACAACGCTGTACATGGTCATCAGCAGTCAAAGGAACAACGCTGTACATGGTCATCAGCAGTCAATGGAACAACGCTGTACATGGTCATCAGCAGTCAATGGAACAACGCTGTACATGGTCATCAGCAGTCAATGGAGCAACGCTGTACAAGGTTATCAGCAGTCAATGGGGAAACGCTGTACATGGTCATCAGCAGTCAATGGGGCAACGCTGTACATGGTCATCAGCAGTCAATGGAACAACGCTGTACATGGTCATCAGCAGTCAAAGGAACAATGCTGTACATGGTCATCAGCAGTCAAAGGAACAACGCTGTACATGGTCATCAGCAGTCAATGGAACAACGCTGTAAATGGTCATTAGCAGTCAATGGAACAAGGCTGTGCATGGTCATCAGCAGTCAAAGGAACAACGCTGTACATGGTCATCAGCAGTCAATGGAACAACGCTGTACATGGTCATCAGCAGTCAATGGAACAACGCTGTACATGGTCATTAGCAGTCAATGGAACAATGCTGTGCATGGTCATCAGCAGTCAAAGGAACAACGCTGTACATGGTCATCAGCAGTCAATGGAACAACGCTGTACATGGTCATCAGCAGTCAATGGAACAACGCTGTACATGGTCATCAGCAGTCAATGGAACAACGCTGTACATGGTCATCAGCAGTCAATGGAGCAACGCTGTATATGGTCATCAGCAGTCAATGGAACAACGCTGTACATGGTCATCAGCAGTCAATGGGACAACGCTGTACATGGTCATCAGCAGTCAATGGAACAACGCTGTACATGGTCATCAGCAGTCAATGGGGCAACGCTGTACATGGTCATCAGCAGTCAATGGGGCAACGCTGTACATGGTCATCAGCAGTCAATGGGGAAACGCTGTACATGGTCATCAGCAGTCAATGGGGCAACGCTGTACATGGTCATCAGCAGTCAATGGAACAACGCTGTACATGGTCATCAGCAGTCAAAGGAACAACGCTGTACATGGTCATCAGCAGTCAAAGGAACAACGCTGTACATGGTCATCAGCAGTCAATGGAACAACGCTGTACATGGTCATTAGCAGTCAATGGAACAAGGCTGTGCATGGTCATCAGCAGTCAAAGGAACAACGCTGTACATGGTCATCAGCAGTCAATGGAACAACGCTGTACATGGTCATCAGCAGTCAATGGAACAACGCTGTACATGGTCATTAGCAGTCAATGGAACAATGCTGTGCATGGTCATCAGCAGTCAAAGGAACAACGCTGTACATGGTCATCAGCAGTCAATGGAACAACGCTGTACATGGTCATCAGCAGTCAATGGAACAACGCTGTACATGGTCATCAGCAGTCAATGGAACAACGCTGTACATGGTCATCAGCAGTCAATGGAGCAACGCTGTATATGGTCATCAGCAGTCAATGGAACAACGCTGTACATGGTCATCAGCAGTCAATGGGGCAACGCTGTACATGGTCATCAGCAGTCAATGGAACAACGCTGTACATGGTCATCAGCAGTCAATGGGGCAACGCTGTACATGGTCATTAGCAGTCAATGGGGCAACGCTGTACATGGTCATCAGCAGTCAAAGGAACAACGCTGTATATGGTCATTAGCAGTCAATGGGGCAACGTTGTACATGGTCATTAGCAGTCAATGGTACCACGCTGTACATGGTCATTAGCAGTCAATGGGGCAATGCTGTACATGGTCATCAGCAGTCAATGGAGCAAAGCTGTACATGGTCATCAGACTGAATGCTGCATTCTGTCAATCTTTCAATAGTTTTTCAAAATCTCTAATTCTACCACATCCATACAGAGCAGAGATGATTTGTTCAGGTTTACAATAAAAGCAGAATGGAATGGTGCAGACACAAACAGTTTAGAATACAAGCAGAATGGAATGGTGCAGACACAAACAGTTTAGAATACAAGTAGAATGGAATGGTGCAGACACAAACAGTTCAGAATAAAAGCAGAATGGAATGGTGCAGACACAAACAGTTTAGAATAAAAGCAGAATGGAATGGTGCAGACACAAACAGTTTAGAATAAAAGCAGAATGGAATGGTGCAGACACAAACAGTTTAGAATAGAAGTAGAATGGAATGGTGCAGACAAACAGTTTAGAATAAAAGCAGAATGGAATGGTGCAGACACAAACAGTTTAGAATAAAAGTAGAATGGAATGGTGCAGACACAAACAGTTTAGAATAAAAGTAGAATGGAATGGTGCAGACACAAACAGTTTAGAATACAAGTAGAATGGAATGGTGCAGACACAAACAGTTTAGAACACAAGTAGAATGGAATGGTGCAGACACAAACAGTTTAGAATAAAAGCAGAATGGAATGGTGCAGACACAAACAGTTTAGAATAAAAGCAGAATGGAATGGTGCAGACACAAACAGTTTAGAATAAAAGTAGAATGGAATGGTGCAGACACAAACAGTTTAGAATAAAAGCAGAATGGAATGGTGCAGACACAAACAGTTTAGAATAAAAGCAGAATGGAATGGTGCAGACACAAACAGTTTAGAATAAAAGCAGAATGGAATGGTGCAGACACAAACAGTTTAGAATAAAAGCAGAATGGAATGGTGCAGTCACAAACAGTTCAGAATAAAAGCAGAATGGAATGGTGCAGACACAAACAGTTTAGAATACAAGTAGAATGGAATGGTGCAGACAAACAGTTTAGAATAAAAGCAGAATGGAATGGTGCAGACACAAACAGTTTAGAATAAAAGCAGAATGGAATGGTGCAGACACAAACAGTTTAGAATACAAGTAGAATGGAATGGTGCAGACAAACAGTTTAGAATAAAAGCAGAATGGAATGGTGCAGACACAAAGAGTTTAGAATACAAGCAGAATGGAATGGTGCAGACAAACAGTTTAGAATAAAAGCAGAATGGAATGGTGCAGACACAAACAGTTCAGAATAAAAGCAGAATGGAATGGTGCAGACACAAACAGTTTAGAATACAAGTAGAATGGAATGGTGCAGACAAACAGTTTAGAATAAAAGCAGAATGGAATGGTGCAGACACAAACAGTTTAGAATAAAAGCAGAATGGAATGGTGCAGACACAAACAGTTTAGAATAAAAGTAGAATGGAATGGTGCAGACAAACAGTTTAGAATAAAAGCAGAATGGAATGGTGCAGACACAAACAGTTTAGAATACAAGTAGAATGGAATGGTGCAGACAAACAGTTTAGAATAAAAGCAGAATGGAATGGTGCAGACACAAACAGTTTATAATAAAAGTAGAATGGAATGGTGCAGACACAAAAAGTTTAGAATAAAAGCAGAATGGAATGGTGCAGACACAAACAGTTTAGAATACAAGTAGAATGGAATGGTGCAGACAAACAGTTTAGAATAAAAGCAGAATGGAATGGTGCAGACACAAACAGTTCTGAATACAAGTAGAATGGAATGGTGCAGATACAAACAGTTTAGAATACAAGTAGAATGGAATGGTGCAGACAAACAGTTTAGAATAAAAGCAGAATGGAATGGTGCAGACACAAACAGTTTAGAATACAAGTAGAATGGAATGGTGCAGATACAAACAGTTTAGAATACAAGAAGAATGGAATGGTGCAGACAAACAGTTTAGAATAAAAGCAGAATGGAATGGTGCAGATACAAACAGTTTAGAATACAAGTAGAATGGAATGGTGCAGACAAACAGTTTAGAATAAAAGCAGAATGGAATGGTGCAGACACAAACAGTTTAGAATAAAAGCAGAATGGAATGGTGAAGACACAAACAGTTTAGAATAAAAGTAGAATGGAATGGTGCAGACAAACAGTTTAGAATAAAAGCAGAATGGAATGGTGCAGACACAAACAGTTTAGAATACAAGTAGAATGGAATGGTGCAGACAAACAGTTTAGAATAAAAGTAGAATGGAATGGTGCAGACACAAACAGTTTAGAACACAAGTAGAATGGAATGGTGCAGACACAAACAGTTTAGAATACAAGTAGAATGGAATGGTGCAGACACAAACAGTTTAGAACACAAGTAGAATGGAATGGTGCAGACACAAACAGTTTAGAATAAAAGCAGAATGGAATGGTGCAGACACAAACAGTTTAGAATAAAAGCAGAATGGAATGGTGCAGACACAAACAGTTTAGAATAAAAGTAGAATGGAATGGTGCAGACACAAACAGTTTAGAATAAAAGCAGAATGGAATGGTGCAGACACAAACAGTTTAGAATAAAAGCAGAATGGAATGGTGCAGACACAAACAGTTTAGAATACAAGTAGAATGGAATGGTGCAGACAAACAGTTTAGAATAAAAGTAGAATGGAATGGTGCAGACACAAACAGTTTAGAACACAAGTAGAATGGAATGGTGCAGACACAAACAGTTTAGAATACAAGTAGAATGGAATGGTGCAGAAACAAACAGTTTAGAACACAAGTAGAATGGAATGGTGCAGACACAAACAGTTTAGAATAAAAGCAGAATGGAATGGTGCAGACACAAACAGTTTAGAATAAAAGCAGAATGGAATGGTGCAGACACAAACAGTTTAGAATAAAAGTAGAATGGAATGGTGCAGACACAAACAGTTTAGAATAAAAGCAGAATGGAATGGTGCAGACACAAACAGTTTAGAATAAAAGCAGAATGGAATGGTGCAGACACAAACAGTTTAGAATAAAAGCAGAATGGAATGGTGCAGACACAAACAGTTTAGAATAAAAGAAGAATGGAATGGTGCAGACACAAACAGTTCAGAATAAAAGCAGAATGGAATGGTGCAGACACAAACAGTTTAGAATACAAGTAGAATGGAATGATGCAGACAAACAGTTTAGAATAAAAGCAGAATGGAATGGTGCAGACACAAACAGTTTATAATAAAAGCAGAATGGAATGGTGCAGACACAAACAGTTTAGAATAAAAGCAGAATGGAATGGTGCAGACACAAACAGTTTAGAATAAAAGCAGAATGGAATGGTGCAGACACAAACAGTTTAGAATAAAAGCAGAATGGAATGGTGCAGACACAAACAGTTCAGAATAAAAGCAGAATGGAATGGTGCAGACAAACAGTTTAGAATGAAAGCAGAATGGAATGGTGCAGACACAAACAGTTTAGAATACAAGTAGAATGGAATGGTGCAGACAAACAGTTTAGAATAAAAGCAGAATGGAATGGTGCAGACACAAACAGTTTAGAATAAAAGCAGAATGGAATGGTGCAGACACAAACAGTTTAGAATAAAAGCAGAATGGAATGGTGCAGACACAAACTGTTCAGAATAAAAGCAGAATGGAATGGTGCAGACAAACAGTTTAGAATAAAAGCAGAATGGAATGGTGCAGACACAAACAGTTCAGAATAAAAGCAGAATGGAATGGTGCAGACACAAACAGTTTAGAATAAAAGTAGAATGGAATGGTGCAGACAAACAGTTTAGAATAAAAGCAGAATGGAATGGTGCAGACACAAACAGTTCAGAATAAAAGCAGAATGGAATGGTGCAGACACAAACAGTTTAGAATAAAAGTAGAATGGAATGGTGCAGACAAACAGTTTAGAATAAAAGCAGAATGGAATGGTGCAGACACAAACAGTTCAGAATAAAAGCAGAATGGAATGGTGCAGACACAAACAGTTTAGAATACAAGTAGAATGGAATGGTGCAGACAAACAGTTTAGAATAAAAGCAGAATGGAATGGTGCAGACACAAACAGTTTAGAATAAAAGCAGAATGGAATGGTGCAGACACAAACAGTTTAGAATACAAGTAGAATGGAATGGTGCAGACAAACAGTTTAGAATAAAAGCAGAATGGAATGGTGCAGACACAAAGAGTTTAGAATACAAGCAGAATGGAATGGTGCAGACAAACAGTTTAGAATAAAAGCAGAATGGAATGGTGCAGACACAAACAGTTCAGAATAAAAGCAGAATGGAATGGTGCAGACACAAACAGTTTAGAATACAAGTAGAATGGAATGGTGCAGACAAACAGTTTAGAATAAAAGCAGAATGGAATGGTGCAGACACAAACAGTTTAGAATAAAAGCAGAATGGAATGGTGCAGACACAAACAGTTTAGAATAAAAGTAGAATGGAATGGTGCAGACAAACAGTTTAGAATAAAAGCAGAATGGAATGGTGCAGACACAAACAGTTTAGAATACAAGTAGAATGGAATGGAGCAGACAAACAGTTTAGAATAAAAGCAGAATGGAATGGTGCAGACACAAACAGTTTATAATAAAAGTAGAATGGAATGGTGCAGACACAAAAAGTTTAGAATAAAAGCAGAATGGAATGGTGCAGACACAAACAGTTTAGAATACAAGTAGAATGGAATGGTGCAGACAAACAGTTTAGAATAAAAGCAGAATGGAATGGTGCAGACACAAACAGTTCAGAATACAAGTAGAATGGAATGGTGCAGATACAAACAGTTTAGAATACAAGTAGAATGGAATGGTGCAGACAAACAGTTTAGAATAAAAGCAGAATGGAATGGTGCAGACACAAACAGTTTAGAATACAAGTAGAATGGAATGGTGCAGATACAAACAGTTTAGAATACAAGTAGAATGGAATGGTGCAGACAAACAGTTTAGAATAAAAGCAGAATGGAATGGTGCAGATACAAACAGTTTAGAATACAAGTAGAATGGAATGGTGCAGACAAACAGTTTAGAATAAAAGCAGAATGGAATGGTGCAGACACAAACAGTTTAGAATAAAAGTAGAATGGAATGGTGCAGACAAACAGTTTAGAATAAAAGCAGAATGTAATGGTGCAGACACAAACAGTTTAGAATAAAAGCAGAATGGAATGGTGCAGACACAAACAGTTTAGAATACAAGTAGAATGGAATGGTGCAGACAAACAGTTTAGAATAAAAGCAGAATGGAATGGTGCAGACACAAACAGTTTATAATAAAAGCAGAATGGAATGGTGCAGACACAAACAGTTTAGAATAAAAGCAGAATGGAATGGTGCAGACACAAACAGTTTAGAATAAAAGCAGAATGGAATGGTGCAGACACAAACAGTTTATAATAAAAGTAGAATGGAATGGTGCAGACAAACAGTTTATAATAAAAGTAGAATGGAATGGTGCAGACACAAACAGTTTAGAATAAAAGTAGAATGGAATGGTGCAGACACAAACAGTTTAGAATACAAGTAGAATGGAATGGTGCAGATACAAACAGTTTAGAATACAAGTAGAATGGAATGGTGCAGACAAACAGTTTAGAATAAAAGCAGAATGGAATGGTGCAGATACAAACAGTTTAGAATACAAGTAGAATGGAATGGTGCAGACAAACAGTTTAGAATAAAAGCAGAATGGAATGGTGCAGACACAAACAGTTTAGAATAAAAGTAGAATGGAATGGTGCAGACAAACAGTTTAGAATAAAAGCAGAATGTAATGGTGCAGACACAAACAGTTTAGAATAAAAGCAGAATGGAATGGTGCAGACACAAACAGTTTAGAATACAAGTAGAATGGAATGGTGCAGACAAACAGTTTAGAATAAAAGCAGAATGGAATGGTGCAGACACAAACAGTTTATAATAAAAGCAGAATGGAATGGTGCAGACACAAACAGTTTAGAATAAAAGCAGAATGGAATGGTGCAGACACAAACAGTTTAGAATAAAAGCAGAATGGAATGGTGCAGACACAAACAGTTTATAATAAAAGTAGAATGGAATGGTGCAGACAAACAGTTTATAATAAAAGTAGAATGGAATGGTGCAGACACAAACAGTTTAGAATAAAAGTAGAATGGAATGGTGCAGACACAAACAGTTTAGAATAAAAGTAGAATGGAATGGTGCAGTCAAACAGTTTAGAATAAAAGCAGAATGGAATGGTGCAGACACAAACCGTTTAGAATACAAGTAGAATGGAATGGTGCAGACACAAACAGTTTAGAATAAAGTAGAATGGAATGGTGCAGACACAAACAGTTTAGATAACAAGTAGAATGGAATGGTGCAGACACAAACAGTTTATAATAAAAGTAGAATGGAATGGTGCAGACACAAACAGTTTAGAATAAAAGTAGAATGGAATGGTGCAGACAAACAGTTTAGAATAAAAGTAGAATGGAATGGTGCAGACACAAACAGTTTAGAATACAAGTAGAATGGAATGGTGCAGACAAACAGTTTAGAATAAAAGCAGAATGGAATGGTGCAGACACAAACAGTTTAGAATAAAAGCAGAATGGAATGGTGAAGACACAAACAGTTTAGAATAAAAGTAGAATGGAATGGTGCAGACAAACAGTTTAGAATAAAAGCAGAATGGAATGGTGCAGACACAAACAGTTTAGAATACAAGTAGAATGGAATGGTGCAGACAAACAGTTTAGAATAAAAGCAGAATGGAATGGTGCAGACACAAACAGTTTATAATAAAAGTAGAATGGAATGGTGCAGACACAAACAGTTCAGAATAAAAGCAGAATGGAATGGTGCAGACACAAACAGTTTAGAATACAAGTAGAATGGAATGGTGCAGACAAACAGTTTAGAATAAAAGCAGAATGGAATGGTGCAGACACAAACAGTTTAGAATACAAGTAGAATGGAATGGTGCAGATACAAACAGTTTAGAATACAAGTAGAATGGAATGGTGCAGACAAACAGTTTAGAATAAAAGCAGAATGGAATGGTGCAGATACAAACAGTTTAGAATACAAGTAGAATGGAATGGTGCAGACAAACAGTTTAGAATAAAAGCAGAATGGAATGGTGCAGACACAAACAGTTTAGAATAAAAGTAGAATGGAATGGTGCAGACAAACAGTTTAGAATAAAAGCAGAATGGAATGGTGCAGACACAAACAGTTTAGAATAAAAGCAGAATGGAATGGTGCAGACACAAACAGTTTAGAATACAAGTAGAATGGAATGGTGCAGACAAACAGTTTAGAATAAAAGCAGAATGGAATGGTGCAGACACAAACAGTTTATAATAAAAGCAGAATGGAATGGTGCAGACACAAACAGTTTAGAATAAAAGCAGAATGGAATGGTGCAGACACAAACAGTTTAGAATAAAAGCAGAATGGAATGGTGCAGACACAAACAGTTTATAATAAAAGTAGAATGGAATGGTGCAGACAAACAGTTTAGAATAAAAGTAGAATGGAATGGTGCAGACACAAACAGTTTAGAATAAAAGTAGAATGGAATGGTGCAGACACAAACAGTTTAGAATAAAAGTAGAATGGAATGGTGCAGTCAAACAGTTTAGAATAAAAGCAGAATGGAATGGTGCAGACACAAACCGTTTAGAATACAAGTAGAATGGAATGGTGCAGACACAAACAGTTTAGAATAAAAGTAGAATGGAATGGTGCAGACACAAACAGTTTAGATAACAAGTAGAATGGAATGGTGCAGACACAAACAGTTTATAATAAAAGTAGAATGGAATGGTGCAGACACAAACAGTTTAGAATAAAAGTAGAATGGAATGGTGCAGACAAACAGTTTAGAATAAAAGTAGAATGGAATGGTGCAGACACAAACAGTTTAGAATACAAGTAGAATGGAATGGTGCAGACAAACAGTTTAGAATAAAAGCAGAATGGAATGGTGCAGACACAAACAGTTTAGAATAAAAGCAGAATGGAATGGTGCAGACACAAACAGTTTAGAATAAAAGTAGAATGGAATGGTGCAGACAAACAGTTTAGAATAAAAGCAGAATGGAATGGTGCAGACACAAACAGTTTAGAATAAAAGCAGAATGGAATGGTGAAGACACAAACAGTTTAGAATAAAAGTAGAATGGAATGGTGCAGACAAACAGTTTAGAATAAAAGCAGAATGGAATGGTGCAGACACAAACAGTTTAGAATACAAGTAGAATGGAATGGTGCAGACAAACAGTTTAGAATAAAAGCAGAATGGAATGGTGCAGACACAAACAGTTTATAATAAAAGTAGAATGGAATGGTGCAGACACAAACAGTTCAGAATAAAAGCAGAATGGAATGGTGCAGACACAAACAGTTTAGAATACAAGTAGAATGGAATGGTGCAGACAAACAGTTTAGAATAAAGCAGAATGGAATGGTGCAGACACAAACAGTTTAGAATACAAGTAGAATGGAATGGTGCAGATACAAACAGTTTAGAATACAAGTAGAATGGAATGGTGCAGACAAACAGTTTAGAATAAAAGCAGAATGGAATGGTGCAGATACAAACAGTTTAGAATACAAGTAGAATGGAATGGTGCAGACAAACAGTTTAGAATAAAAGCAGAATGGAATGGTGCAGACACAAACAGTTTAGAATAAAAGTAGAATGGAATGGTGCAGACAAACAGTTTAGAATAAAAGCAGAATGGAATGGTGCAGACACAAACAGTTTAGAATAAAAGCAGAATGGAATGGTGCAGACACAAACAGTTTAGAATACAAGTAGAATGGAATGGTGCAGACAAACAGTTTAGAATAAAAGCAGAATGGAATGGTGCAGACACAAACAGTTTATAATAAAAGCAGAATGGAATGGTGCAGACACAAACAGTTTAGAATAAAAGCAGAATGGAATGGTGCAGACACAAACAGTTTAGAATAAAAGCAGAATGGAATGGTGCAGACACAAACAGTTTATAATAAAAGTAGAATGGAATGGTGCAGACAAACAGTTTAGAATAAAAGTAGAATGGAATGGTGCAGACACAAACAGTTTAGAATAAAAGTAGAATGGAATGGTGCAGACACAAACAGTTTAGAATAAAAGTAGAATGGAATGGTGCAGTCAAACAGTTTAGAATAAAAGCAGAATGGAATGGTGCAGACACAAACCGTTTCGAATACAAGTAGAATGGAATGGTGCAGACACAAACAGTTTAGAATAAAAGTAGAATGGAATGGTGCAGACACAAACAGTTTAGATAACAAGTAGAATGGAATGGTGCAGACACAAACAGTTTATAATAAAAGTAGAATGGAATGGTGCAGACACAAACAGTTTAGAATAAAAGTAGAATGGAATGGTGCAGACAAACAGTTTAGAATAAAAGTAGAATGGAATGGTGCAGACACAAACAGTTTAGAATACAAGTAGAATGGAATGGTGCAGACAAACAGTTTAGAATAAAAGCAGAATGGAATGGTGCAGACACAAACAGTTTAGAATAAAAGCAGAATGGAATGGTGCAGACACAAACAGTTTAGAATAAAAGTAGAATGGAATGGTGCAGACAAACAGTTTAGAATAAAAGCAGAATGGAATGGTCCAGACACAAACAGTTTAGAATACAAGTAGAATGGAATGGTGCAGACACAAACAGTTTAGAATAAAAGTAGAATGGAATGGTGCAGACAAACAGTTTAGAATAAAAGCAGAATGGAATGGTGCAGACACAAACAGTTTAGAATAAAAGCAGAATGGAATGGTGCAGACACAAACTGTTCAGAATAAAAGCAGAATGGAATGGTGCAGACAAACAGTTTAGAATAAAAGCAGAATGGAATGGTGCAGACACAAACAGTTCAGAATAAAAGCAGAATGGAATGGTGCAGACACAAACAGTTTAGAATAAAAGTAGAATGGAATGGTGCAGACAAACAGTTTAGAATAAAAGCAGAATGGAATGGTGCAGACACAAACAGTTCAGAATAAAAGCAGAATGGAATGGTGCAGACACAAACAGTTTAGAATAAAAGTAGAATGGAATGGTGCAGACAAACAGTTTAGAATAAAAGCAGAATGGAATGGTGCAGACACAAACAGTTCAGAATAAAAGCAGAATGGAATGGTGCAGACACAAACAGTTTAGAATACAAGTAGAATGGAATGGTGCAGACAAACAGTTTAGAATAAAAGCAGAATGGAATGGTGCAGACACAAACAGTTTAGAATAAAAGCAGAATGGAATGGTGCAGACACAAACAGTTTAGAATACAAGTAGAATGGAATGGTGCAGACAAACAGTTTAGAATAAAAGCAGAATGGAATGGTGCAGACACAAAGAGTTTAGAATACAAGCAGAATGGAATGGTGCAGACAAACAGTTTAGAATAAAAGCAGAATGGAATGGTGCAGACACAAACAGTTCAGAATAAAAGCAGAATGGAATGGTGCAGACACAAACAGTTTAGAATAAAGTAGAATGGAATGGTGCAGACAAACAGTTTAGAATAAAAGCAGAATGGAATGGTGCAGACACAAACAGTTTAGAATGCAGAATGGAATGGTGCAGACACAAACAGTTTAGAATAAAAGTAGAATGGAATGGTGCAGACAAACAGTTTAGAATAAAAGCAGAATGGAATGGTGCAGACACAAACAGTTTAGAATACAAGTAGAATGGAATGGAGCAGACAAACAGTTTAGAATAAAAGCAGAATGGAATGGTGCAGACACAAACAGTTTATAATAAAAGTAGAATGGAATGGTGCAGACACAAAAAGTTTAGAATAAAAGCAGAATGGAATGGTGCAGACACAAACAGTTTAGAAACAAGTAGAATGGAATTGCAGACAAACAGTTTAGAATAAAAGCAGAATGGAATGGTGCAGACACAAACAGTTCAGAATACAAGTAGAATGGAATGGTGCAGATACAAACAGTTTAGAATACAAGTAGAATGGAATGGTGCAGACAAACAGTTTAGAATAAAAGCAGAATGGAATGGTGCAGACACAAACAGTTTAGAATACAAGTAGAATGGAATGGTGCAGATACAAACAGTTTAGAATACAAGTAGAATGGAATGGTGCAGACAAACAGTTTAGAATAAAAGCAGAATGGAATGGTGCAGATACAAACAGTTTAGAATACAAGTAGAATGGAATGCAGACAAACAGTTTAGAATAAAAGCAGAATGGAATGGTGCAGACACAAACAGTTTAGAATAAAAGTAGAATGGAATGGTGCAGACAAACAGTTTAGAATAAAAGCAGAATGTAATGGTGCAGACACAAACAGTTTAGAATAAAAGCAGAATGGAATGGTGCAGACACAAACAGTTTAGAATACAAGTAGAATGGAATGGTGCAGACAAACAGTTTAGAATAAAAGCAGAATGGAATGGTGCAGACACAAACAGTTTATAATAAAAGCAGAATGGAATGGTGCAGACACAAACAGTTTAGAATAAAAGCAGAATGGAATGGTGCAGACACAAACAGTTTAGAATAAAAGCAGAATGGAATGGTGCAGACACAAACAGTTTATAATAAAAGTAGAATGGAATGGTGCAGACAAACAGTTTTTAGAATAAACAGTTTAGAATGTAGAATGGAATGGTGCAGACACAAACAGTTTAGAATAAAAGTAGAAGTCAAAATAGAATAAAAGCAGAATGGAATGGTGCAGACACAAACAGTTTAGAATACAAGTAGAATGGAATGGTGCAGACACAAACAGTTTAGAATAAAAGTAGAATGGAATGGTGCAGACACAAACAGTTTAGATAACAAGTAGAATGGAATGGTGCAGACACAAACAGTTTATAATAAAAGTAGAATGGAATGGTGCAGACACAAACAGTTTAGAATAAAAGTAGAATGGAATGGTGCAGACAAACAGTTTAGAATAAAGCAGAATGGAATGGTGCAGACACAAACAGTTTAGAATACAAGTAGAATGGAATGGTGCAGACAAACAGTTTAGAATAAAAGCAGAATGGAATGGTGCAGACACAAACAGTTTAGAATAAAAGCAGAATGGAATGGTGCAGACACAAACAGTTTAGAATTAGAATACAAAGCAGAATGGAATGGTGCAGACACAAACAGTTTAGAATAAAAGTAGAATGGAATGGTGCAGACAAACAGTTTAGAATAAAAGCAGAATGGAATGGTGCAGACACAAACAGTTTATAATAAAAGTAGAATGGAATGGTGCAGACACAAACAGTTTAGAATAAAAGCAGAATGGAATGGTGCAGCAAGTAGAATGGAATGGTGCAGACAAACAGTTTAGAATAAAAGCAGAATGGAATGGTGCAGACACAAACAGTTTAGAATACAAGTAGAATGGAATGGTGCAGACAAACAGTTTAGAATACAAGTAGAATGGAATGGTGCAGACAAACAGTTTAGAATAAAAGCAGAATGGAATGGTGCAGATACAAACAGTTTAGAATACAAGTAGAATGGAATGGTGCAGACAAACAGTTTAGAATAAAAGCAGAATGGAATGGTGCAGACACAAACAGTTTAGAATAGTAGAATGGAATGCAGACAAACAGTTTAGAATAAAAGCAGAATGGAATGGTGCAGACACAAACAGTTTAGAATAAAAGCAGAATGGAATGGTGCAGACACAAACAGTTTAGAATACAAGTAGAATGGAATGGTGCAGACAAACAGTTTAGAATAAAACAGAATGGAATGGTAGACACAAAAGTTTAAAAGCAGAATGGAATGGTGCAGACACAAACAGTTTAGAATAAAAGCAGAATGGAATGGTGCAGACACAAACAGTTTAGAATAAAAGCAGAATGGAATGGTGCAGACACAAACAGTTTATAATAAAAGTAGAATGGAATGGTGCAGACAAACAGTTTAGAATAAAAGTAGAATGGAATGGTGCAGACACAAACAGTTTAGAATAAAAGTAGAATGGAATGGTGCAGACACAAACAGTTTAGAATAAAAGTAGAATGGAATGGTGCAGTCAAACAGTTTAGAATAAAAGCAGAATGGAATGGTGCAGACACAAACCGTTTAGAATACAAGTAGAATGGAATGGTGCAGACACAAACAGTTTAGAATAAAAGTAGAATGGAATGGTGCAGACACAAACAGTTTAGATAACAAGTAGAATGGAATGGTGCAGACACAAACAGTTTATAATAAAAGTAGAATGGAATGGTGCAGACACAAACAGTTTAGAATAAAAGTAGAATGGAATGGTGCAGACAAACAGTTTAGAATAAAAGTAGAATGGAATGGTGCAGACACAAACAGTTTAGAATACAAGTAGAATGGAATGGTGCAGACAAACAGTTTAGAATAAAAGCAGAATGGAATGGTGCAGACACAAACAGTTTAGAATAAAAGCAGAATGGAATGGTGCAGACACAAACAGTTTAGAATAAAAGTAGAATGGAATGGTGCAGACAAACAGTTTAGAATAAAAGCAGAATGGAATGGTCCAGACACAAACAGTTTAGAATACAAGTAGAATGGAATGGTGCAGACACAAACAGTTTAGAATAAAAGCAGAATGGAATGGTGCAGACACAAACAGTTTAGAATAAAAGCAGAATGGAATGGTGCAGACAAACAGTTTAGAATAAAACCAGAATGGAATGGTGCAGACACAAACAGTTTAGAATAAAGGTGGAATGGAATGGTGCAGACAAACAGTTTAGAATAAAAGCAGAATGGAATGGTGCAGACACAAACAGTTTAGAATAGAATGGAATGGTGCAGACAAACAGTTTATAATAAAAGTAGAATGGAATGGTGCAGACACAAAACAGTTTAGAATAAAAGCAGAATGGAATGGTGCAGACACAAACAGTTTAGAATACAAGTAGAATGGAATGGTGCAGACAAACAGTTTAGAATAAAAGCAGAATGGAATGGTGCAGACACAAACAGTTTAGAATAAAAGAATACAAGTAGAATGGAATGGTGCAGACACAAACAGTTTAGAATACAAGTAGAATGGAATGGTGCAGACACAAACAGTTTAGAATAAAAGCAGAATGGAATGGTGCAGACAAACAGTTTAGAATAAAAGTAGAATGGAATGGTGCAGACACAAACAGTTTAGAATAAAAGTAGAATGGAATGGTGCAGACACAAACAGTTTAGAATAAAAGTAGAATGGAAGTTTAGAATAAAAGCAGAATGGAATGGTGCAGACACAAACCGTTTAGAATACAAGTAGAATGGAATGGTGCAGACACAAACAGTTTAGAATAAAAGTAGAATGGAATGGTGCAGACACAAACAGTTTAGATAACAAGTAGAATGGAATGGTGCAGACAGTTTATAATAAAAGTAGAATGGAATGGTGCAGACACAAACAGTTTAGAATAAAAGTAGAATGGAATGGTGCAGACAAACAGTTTAGAATAAAAGTAGAATGGAATGGTGCAGACACAAACAGTTTAGAATACAAGTAGAATGGAATGGTGCAGACAAACAGTTTAGAATAAAAGCAGAATGGAATGGTGCAGACACAAACAGTTTAGAATAAAAGCAGAATGGAATGGTGCAGACACAAACAGTTTAGAATAAAAGTAGAATGGAATGGTGCAGACAAACAGTTTAGAATAAAAGCAGAATGGAATGGTCCAGACACAAACAGTTTAGAATACAAGTAGAATGGAATGGTGCAGACACAAACAGTTTAGAATAAAAGCAGAATGGAATGGTGCAGACACAAACAGTTTAGAATAAAAGCAGAATGGAATGGTGCAGACAAACAGTTTAGAATAAAACCAGAATGGAATGGTGCAGACACAAACAGTTTAGAATAAAGGTAGAATGGAATGGTGCAGACAAACAGTTTAGAATAAAAGCAGAATGGAATGGTGCAGACACAAACAGTTTAGAATACAAGTAGAATGGAATGGTGCAGACAAACAGTTTAGAATAAAAGCAGAATGGAATGGTGCAGACACAAACAGTTTATAATAAAAGTAGAATGGAATGGTGCAGACACAAAAAGTTTAGAATAAAAGCAGAATGGAATGGTGCAGACACAAACAGTTTAGAATACAAGTAGAATGGAATGGTGCAGACAAACAGTTTAGAATAAAAGCAGAATGGAATGGTGCAGACACAAACAGTTTAGAATAAAAGCAGAATGGAATGGTGCAGACACAAACAGTTTAGAATAAAAGTAGAATGGAATGGTGCAGACAAACAGTTTAGAATAAAAGCAGAATGTAATGGTGCAGACACAAACAGTTTAGAATAAAAGCAGAATGGAATGGTGCAGACACAAACAGTTTAGAATACAAGTAGAATGGAATGGTGCAGACAAACAGTTTAGAATAAAAGCAGAATGGAATGGTGCAGACACAAACAGTTTATAATAAAAGCAGAATGGAATGGTGCAGACACAAACAGTTTAGAATAAAAGCAGAATGGAATGGTGCAGACACAAACAGTTTAGAATAAAAGCAGAATGGAATGGTGCAGACACAAACAGTTTATAATAAAAGTAGAATGGAATGGTGCAGACAAACAGTTTATAATAAAAGTAGAATGGAATTGTGCAGACACAAACCGTTTAGAATACAAGTAGAATGGAATGGTGCAGACACAAACCGTTTAGAATACAAGTAGAATGGAATGGTGCAGACACAAACAGTTTAGAATAAAAGTAGAATGGAATGGTGCAGACACAAACAGTTTAGATAACAAGTAGAATGGAATGGTGCAGACACAAACAGTTTATAATAAAAGTAGAATGGAATGGTGCAGACACAAACAGTTTAGAATAAAAGTAGAATGGAATGGTGCAGACAAACAGTTTAGAATAAAAGTAGAATGGAATGGTGCAGACACAAACAGTTTAGAATACAAGTAGAATGGAATGGTGCAGACAAACAGTTTAGAATAAAAGCAGAATGGAATGGTGCAGACACAAACAGTTTAGAATAAAAGCAGAATGGAATGGTCCAGACACAAACAGTTTAGAATACAAGTAGAATGGAATGGTGCAGACACAAACAGTTTAGAATAAAAGCAGAATGGAATGGTGCAGACACAAACAGTTTAGAATAAAAGCAGAATGGAATGGTGCAGACAAACAGTTTAGAATAAAACCAGAATGGAATGGTGCAGACACAAACAGTTTAGAATACAAGTAGAATGGAATGGTGCAGACAAACAGTTTAGAATAAAAGCAGAATGGAATGGTGCAGACACAAACAGTTTATAATAAAAGTAGAATGGAATGGTGCAGACACAAAAAGTTTAGAATAAAAGCAGAATGGAATGGTGCAGACACAAACAGTTTAGAATACAAGTAGAATGGAATGGTGCAGACAAACAGTTTAGAATAAAAGCAGAATGGAATGGTGCAGACACAAACAGTTTAGAATAAAAGCAGAATGGAATGGTGAAGACACAAACAGTTTAGAATAAAAGTAGAATGGAATGGTGCAGACAAACAGTTTAGAATAAAAGCAGAATGGAATGGTGCAGACACAAACAGTTTAGAATACAAGTAGAATGGAATGGTGCAGACAAACAGTTTAGAATAAAAGCAGAATGGAATGGTGCAGACACAAACAGTTTATAATAAAAGTAGAATGGAATGGTGCAGACACAAACAGTTCAGAATAAAAGCAGAATGGAATGGTGCAGACACAAACAGTTTAGAATAAAAGCAGAATGGAATGGTGCAGACACAAACAGTTTAGAATAAAAGCAGAATGGAATGGTGCAGACACAAACAGTTTATAATAAAAGTAGAATGGAATGGTGCAGACAAACAGTTTATAATAAAAGTAGAATGGAATGGTGCAGACACAAACAGTTTATAATAAAAGTAGAATGGAATGGTGCAGACACAAACAGTTTAGAATAAAAGTAGAATGGAATGGTGCAGTCAAACAGTTTAGAATAAAAGCAGAATGGAATGGTGCAGACACAAACCGTTTAGAATACAAGTAGAATGGAATGGTGCAGACACAAACCGTTTAGAATACAAGTAGAATGGAATGGTGCAGACACAAACAGTTTAGATAACAAGTAGAATGGAATGGTGCAGACACAAACAGTTTATAATAAAAGTAGAATGGAATGGTGCAGACACAAACAGTTTAGAATAAAAGTAGAATGGAATGGTGCAGACAAACAGTTTAGAATAAAAGTAGAATGGAATGGTGCAGACACAAACAGTTTAGAATACAAGTAGAATGGAATGGTGCAGACAAACAGTTTAGAATAAAAGCAGAATGGAATGGTGCAGACACAAACAGTTTAGAATAAAAGCAGAATGGAATGGTGAAGACACAAACAGTTTAGAATAAAAGTAGAATGGAATGGTGCAGACAAACAGTTTAGAATAAAAGCAGAATGGAATGGTGCAGACACAAACAGTTTAGAATACAAGTAGAATGGAATGGTGCAGACAAACAGTTTAGAATAAAAGCAGAATGGAATGGTGCAGACACAAACAGTTTAGAATAAAAGTAGAATGGAATGGTGCAGACACAAACAGTTCAGAATAAAAGCAGAATGGAATGGTGCAGACACAAACAGTTTAGAATACAAGTAGAATGGAATGGTGCAGACAAACAGTTTAGAATAAAAGCAGAATGGAATGGTGCAGATACAAACAGTTTAGAATACAAGTAGAATGGAATGGTGCAGACAAACAGTTTAGAATAAAAGCAGAATGGAATGGTGCAGACACAAACAGTTTAGAATAAAAAGTAGAATGGAATGTGCAGACAAACAGTTTAGAATAAAAGCAGAATGGAATGGTGCAGACACAAACAGTTTAGAATAAAAGCAGAATGGAATGGTGCAGACACAAACAGTTTAGAATACAAGTAGAATGGAATGGTGCAGACAAACAGTTTAGAATAAAAGCAGAATGGAATGGTGCAGACACAAACAGTTTATAATAAAAGCAGAATGGAATGGTGCAGACACAAACAGTTTAGAATAAAAGCAGAATGGAATGGTGCAGACACAAACAGTTTAGAATAAAAGCAGAATGGAATGGTGCAGACACAAACAGTTTATAATAAAAGTAGAATGGAATGGTGCAGACAAACAGTTTAGAATAAAAGTAGAATGGAATGGTGCAGACACAAACAGTTTAGAATAAAAGTAGAATGGAATGGTGCAGACACAAACAGTTTAGAATAAAAGTAGAATGGAATGGTGCAGTCAAACAGTTTAGAATAAAAGCAGAATGGAATGGTGCAGACACAAACCGTTTAGAATACAAGTAGAATGGAATGGTGCAGACACAAACAGTTTAGAATAAAAGTAGAATGGAATGGTGCAGACACAAACAGTTTAGATAACAAGTAGAATGGAATGGTGCAGACACAAACAGTTTATAATAAAAGTAGAATGGAATGGTGCAGACACAAACAGTTTAGAATAAAAGTAGAATGGAATGGTGCAGACAAACAGTTTAGAATAAAAGTAGAATGGAATGGTGCAGACACAAACAGTTTAGAATACAAGTAGAATGGAATGGTGCAGACAAACAGTTTAGAATAAAAGCAGAATGGAATGGTGCAGACACAAACAGTTTAGAATAAAAGCAGAATGGAATGGTGCAGACACAAACAGTTTAGAATAAAAGTAGAATGGAATGGTGCAGACAAACAGTTTAGAATAAAAGCAGAATGGAATGGTCCAGACACAAACAGTTTAGAATACAAGTAGAATGGAATGGTGCAGACACAAACAGTTTAGAATAAAAGCAGAATGGAATGGTGCAGACACAAACAGTTTAGAATAAAAGCAGAATGGAATGGTGCAGACAAACAGTTTAGAATAAAACCAGAATGGAATGGTGCAGACACAAACAGTTTAGAATAAAGGTGGAATGGAATGGTGCAGACAAACAGTTTAGAATAAAAGCAGAATGGAATGGTGCAGACACAAACAGTTTAGAATACAAGTAGAATGGAATGGTGCAGACAAACAGTTTATAATAAAAGTAGAATGGAATGGTGCAGACACAAGACACAAAAAGTTTAGAATAAAAGCAGAATGGAATGGTGCAGACACAAACAGTTTAGAATAAAAGTAGAATGGAATGGTGCAGACAAACAGTTTAGAATAAAAGTAGAATGGAATGGTGCAGACACAAACAGTTTAGAATACAAGTAGAATGGAATGGTGCAGACAAACAGTTTAGAATAAAAGCAGAATGGAATGGTGCAGACACAAACAGTTTAGAATAAAAGCAGAATGGAATGGTGCAGACACAAACAGTTTAGAATAAAAGTAGAATGGAATGGTGCAGACACAAGACACAAAAAGTTTAGAATAAAAGCAGAATGGAATGGTGCAGACACAAACAGTTTAGAATACAAGTAGAATGGAATGGTGCAGACAAACAGTTTAGAATACAAGTAGAATGGAATGGTGCAGACAAACAGTTTAGAATAAAAGTAGAATGGAATGGTGCAGACACAAACAGTTTAGAATAAAAGTAGAATGGAATGGTGCAGACACAAACAGTTTAGAATAAAAGTAGAATGGAATGGTGCCGTCAAACAGTTTAGAATAAAAGCAGAATGGAATGGTGCAGACACAAACCGTTTAGAATACAAGTAGAATGGAATGGTGCAGACACAAACAGTTTAGAATAAAAGTAGAATGGAATGGTGCAGACACAAACAGTTTAGATAACAAGTAGAATGGAATGGTGCAGACACAAACAGTTTATAATAAAAGTAGAATGGAATGGTGCAGACACAAACAGTTTAGAATAAAAGTAGAATGGAATGGTGCAGACAAACAGTTTAGAATAAAAGTAGAATGGAATGGTGCAGACACAAACAGTTTAGAATACAAGTAGAATGGAATGGTGCAGACAAACAGTTTAGAATAAAAGCAGAATGGAATGGTGCAGACACAAACAGTTTAGAATAAAAGCAGAATGGAATGGTGCAGACACAAACAGTTTAGAATAAAAGTAGAATGGAATGGTGCAGACAAACAGTTTAGAATAAAAGCAGAATGGAATGGTCCAGACACAAACAGTTTAGAATACAAGTAGAATGGAATGGTGCAGACACAAACAGTTTAGAATACAAGTAGAATGGAATGGTGCAGACAAACAGTTTAGAATAAAAGCAGAATGGAATGGTGCAGACACAAACAGTTTAGAATAAAAGCAGAATGGAATGGTGAAGACACAAACAGTTTAGAATAAAAGTAGAATGGAATGGTGCAGACAAACAGTTTAGAATAAAAGCAGAATGGAATGGTGCAGACACAAACAGTTTAGAATACAAGTAGAATGGAATGGTGCAGACAAACAGTTTAGAATAAAAGCAGAATGGAATGGTGCAGACACAAACAGTTTATAATAAAAGTAGAATGGAATGGTGCAGACACAAACAGTTCAGAATAAAAGCAGAATGGAATGGTGCAGACACAAACAGTTTAGAATACAAGTAGAATGGAATGGTGCAGACAAACAGTTTAGAATAAAAGCAGAATGGAATGGTGCAGACACAAACAGTTTAGAATACAAGTAGAATGGAATGGTGCAGATACAAACAGTTTAGAATACAAGTAGAATGGAATGGTGCAGACAAACAGTTTAGAATAAAAGCAGAATGGAATGGTGCAGATACAAACAGTTTAGAATACAAGTAGAATGGAATGGTGCAGACAAACAGTTTAGAATAAAAGCAGAATGGAATGGTGCAGACACAAACAGTTTAGAATAAAAGTAGAATGGAATGGTGCAGACAAACAGTTTAGAATAAAAGCAGAATGGAATGGTGCAGACACAAACAGTTTAGAATAAAAGCAGAATGGAATGGTGCAGACACAAACAGTTTAGAATACAAGTAGAATGGAATGGTGCAGACAAACAGTTTAGAATAAAAGCAGAATGGAATGGTGCAGACACAAACAGTTTAGAATAAAAGCAGAATGGAATGGTGCAGACACAAACAGTTTAGAATAAAAGCAGAATGGAATGGTGCAGACACAAAGAGTTTATAATAAAAGTAGAATGGAATGGTGCAGACAAACAGTTTAGAATAAAAGTAGAATGGAATGGTGCAGACACAAACAGTTTAGAATAAAAGCAGAATGGAATGGTGCAGACACAAACCGTTTAGAATACAAGTAGAATGGAATGGTGCAGACACAAAAAGTTTAGAATAAAAGTAGAATGGAATGGTGCAGACACAAACAGTTTAGATAACAAGTAGAATGGAATGGTGCAGACACAAACAGTTTATAATAAAAGTAGAATGGAATGGTGCAGACACAAACAGTTTAGAATAAAAGTAGAATGGAATGGTGCAGACAAACAGTTTAGAATAAAAGTAGAATGGAATGGTGCAGACACAAACAGTTTAGAATACAAGTAGAATGGAATGGTGCAGACAAACAGTTTAGAATAAAAGCAGAATGGAATGGTGCAGACACAAACAGTTTAGAATAAAAGCAGAATGGAATGGTGCAGACACAAACAGTTTAGAATAAAAGTAGAATGGAATGGTGCAGACAAACAGTTTAGAATAAAAGCAGAATGGAATGGTCCAGACACAAACAGTTTAGAATACAAGTAGAATGGAATGGTGCAGACACAAACAGTTTAGAATAAAAGCAGAATGGAATGGTGCAGACACAAACAGTTTAGAATAAAAGCAGAATGGAATGGTGCAGACAAACAGTTTAGAATAAAACCAGAATGGAATGGTGCAGACACAAACAGTTTAGAATAAAGGTGGAATGGAATGGTGCAGACAAACAGTTTAGAATAAAAGCAGAATGGAATGGTGCAGACACAAACAGTTTAGAATACAAGTAGAATGGAATGGTGCAGACAAACAGTTTATAATAAAAGTAGAATGGAATGGTGCAGACACAAGACACAAAAAGTTTAGAATAAAAGCAGAATGGAATGGTGCAGACACAAACAGTTTAGAATACAAGTAGAATGGAATGGTGCAGACAAACAGTTTAGAATAAAAGCAGAATGGAATGGTGCAGACACAAACAGTTTAGAATACAAGTAGAATGGAATGGTGCAGATACAAACAGTTTAGAATACAAGTAGAATGGAATGGTGCAGACAAACAGTTTAGAATAAAAGCAGAATGGAATGGTGCAGATACAAACAGTTTAGAATACAAGTAGAATGGAATGGTGCAGACAAACAGTTTAGAATAAAAGCAGAATGGAATGGTGCAGACACAAACAGTTTAGAATAAAAGTAGAATGGAATGGTGCAGACAAACAGTTTAGAATAAAAGTAGAATGGAATGGTGCAGACACAAACAGTTTAGAATACAAGTAGAATGGAATGGTGCAGACACAAACAGTTCAGAATAAAAGCAGAATGGAATGGTGCAGACAAACAGTTTAGAATAAAAGTAGAATGGAATGGTGCAGACACAAACAGTTTAGAATAAAAGTAGAATGGAATGGTGCAGACACAAACAGTTTAGAATAAAAGTAGAATGGAATGGTGCCGTCAAACAGTTTAGAATAAAAGCAGAATGGAATGGTGCAGACACAAACCGTTTAGAATACAAGTAGAATGGAATGGTGCAGACACAAACAGTTTAGAATAAAAGTAGAATGGAATGGTGCAGACACAAACAGTTTAGATAACAAGTAGAATGGAATGGTGCAGACACAAACAGTTTATAATAAAAGTAGAATGGAATGGTGCAGACACAAACAGTTTAGAATAAAAGTAGAATGGAATGGTGCAGACAAACAGTTTAGAATAAAAGTAGAATGGAATGGTGAAGACACAAACAGTTTAGAATACAAGTAGAATGGAATGGTGCAGACAAACAGTTTAGAATAAAAGCAGAATGGAATGGTGCAGACACAAACAGTTTAGAATAAAAGCAGAATGGAATGGTGCAGACACAAACAGTTTAGAATAAAAGTAGAATGGAATGGTGCAGACAAACAGTTTAGAATAAAAGCAGAATGGAATGGTCCAGACACAAACAGTTTAGAATACAAGTAGAATGGAATGGTGCAGACACAAACAGTTTAGAATAAAAGCAGAATGGAATGGTGCAGACACAAACAGTTTAGAATAAAAGCAGAATGGAATGGTGCAGACAAACAGTTTAGAATAAAACCAGAATGGAATGGTGCAGACACAAACAGTTTAGAATAAAGGTAGAATGGAATGGTGCAGACAAACAGTTTAGAATAAAAGCAGAATGGAATGGTGCAGACACAAACAGTTTAGAATACAAGTAGAATGGAATGGTGCAGACAAACAGTTTAGAATAAAAGCAGAATGGAATGGTGCAGACACAAACAGTTTATAATAAAAGTAGAATGGAATGGTGCAGACACAAAAAGTTTAGAATAAAAGCAGAATGGAATGGTGCAGACACAAACAGTTTAGAATACAAGTAGAATGGAATGGTGCAGACAAACAGTTTAGAATAAAAGCAGAATGGAATGGTGCAGACACAAACAGTTTAGAATACAAGTAGAATGGAATGGTGCAGATACAAACAGTTTAGAATACAAGTAGAATGGAATGGTGCAGACAAACAGTTTAGAATAAAAGCAGAATGGAATGGTGCAGATACAAACAGTTTAGAATACAAGTAGAATGGAATGGTGCAGACAAACAGTTTAGAATAAAAGCAGAATGGAATGGTGCAGACACAAACAGTTTAGAATAAAAGTAGAATGGAATGGTGCAGACAAACAGTTTAGAATAAAAGTAGAATGGAATGGTGCAGACACAAACAGTTTAGAATACAAGTAGAATGGAATGGTGCAGACACAAACAGTTCAGAATAAAAGCAGAATGGAATGGTGCAGACAAACAGTTTAGAATAAAAGTAGAATGGAATGGTGCAGACACAAACAGTTTAGAATAAAAGTAGAATGGAATGGTGCAGACACAAACAGTTTAGAATAAAAGTAGAATGGAATGGTGCCGTCAAACAGTTTAGAATAAAAGCAGAATGGAATGGTGCAGACACAAACCGTTTAGAATACAAGTAGAATGGAATGGTGCAGACACAAACAGTTTAGAATAAAAGTAGAATGGAATGGTGCAGACACAAACAGTTTAGATAACAAGTAGAATGGAATGGTGCAGACACAAACAGTTTATAATAAAAGTAGAATGGAATGGTGCAGACACAAACAGTTTAGAATAAAAGTAGAATGGAATGGTGCAGACAAACAGTTTAGAATAAAAGTAGAATGGAATGGTGAAGACACAAACAGTTTAGAATACAAGTAGAATGGAATGGTGCAGACAAACAGTTTAGAATAAAAGCAGAATGGAATGGTGCAGACACAAACAGTTTAGAATAAAAGCAGAATGGAATGGTGCAGACACAAACAGTTTAGAATAAAAGTAGAATGGAATGGTGCAGACAAACAGTTTAGAATAAAAGCAGAATGGAATGGTCCAGACACAAACAGTTTAGAATACAAGTAGAATTGGAATGGTGCAGACACAAACAGTTTAGAATAAAAGCAGAATGGAATGGTGCAGACACAAACAGTTTAGAATAAAAGCAGAATGGAATGGTGCAGACAAACAGTTTAGAATAAAACCAGAATGGAATGGTGCAGACACAAACAGTTTAGAATAAAGGTAGAATGGAATGGTGCAGACAAACAGTTTAGAATAAAAGCAGAATGGAATGGTGCAGACACAAACAGTTTAGAATACAAGTAGAATGGAATGGTGCAGACAAACAGTTTAGAATAAAAGCAGAATGGAATGGTGCAGACACAAACAGTTTATAATAAAAGTAGAATGGAATGGTGCAGACACAAAAAGTTTAGAATAAAAGCAGAATGGAATGGTGCAGACACAAACAGTTTAGAATACAAGTAGAATGGAATGGTGCAGACACAAACAGTTTAGAATACAAGTAGAATGGAATGGTGCAGATACAAACAGTTTAGAATACAAGTAGAATGGAATGGTGCAGACAAACAGTTTAGAATAAAAGCAGAATGGAATGGTGCAGATACAAACAGTTTAGAATACAAGTAGAATGGAATGGTGCAGACAAACAGTTTAGAATAAAAGTAGAATGGAATGGTGCAGACACAAACAGTTCAGAATAAAAGCAGAATGGAATGGTGCAGACAAACAGTTTAGAATAAAAGTAGAATGGAATGGTGCAGACACAAACAGTTCAGAATAAAAGCAGAATGGAATGGTGCAGACAAACAGTTTAGAATAAAAGTAGAATGGAATGGTGCAGACACAAACAGTTTAGAATAAAAGTAGAATGGAATGGTGCAGACAAACAGTTTAGAATAAAAGCAGAATGGAATGGTGCAGACACAAACAGTTTAGAATAAAAGTAGAATGGAATGGTGCAGACACAAACCGTTTAGAATACAAGTAGAATGGAATGGTGCAGATACAAACAGTTTAGAATACAAGTAGAATGGAATGGTGCAGACAAACAGTTTAGAATAAAAGCAGAATGGAATGGTGCAGATACAAACAGTTTAGAATACAAGTAGAATGGAATGGTGCAGACAAACAGTTTAGAATAAAAGCAGAATGGAATGGTGCAGACACAAACAGTTTAGAATAAAAGTAGAATGGAATGGTGCAGACAAACAGTTTAGAATAAAAGTAGAATGGAATGGTGCAGACACAAACAGTTTAGAATACAAGTAGAATGGAATGGTGCAGACACAAACAGTTCAGAATAAAAGCAGAATGGAATGGTGCAGACAAACAGTTTAGAATAAAAGTAGAATGGAATGGTGCAGACACAAACAGTTTAGAATAAAAGTAGAATGGAATGGTGCAGACACAAACAGTTTAGAATAAAAGTAGAATGGAATGGTGCCGTCAAACAGTTTAGAATAAAAGCAGAATGGAAATGCAGACAAAAGCAAGTAGAATGGAATGGTGCAGACACAAACAGTTTAGAATAAAAGTAGAATGGAATGGTGCAGACACAAACAGTTTAGAATAAAAGTAGAATGGAATGGTGCAGACACAAACAGTTTATAATAAAAGTAGAATGGAATGGTGCAGACACAAACAGTTTAGAATAAAAGTAGAATGGAATGGTGCAGACAAACAGTTTTTAGAATGGAATGCAGACAAAAGTTTAGAATAAAATAGAATGGAATGGTGAAGACACAAACAGTTTAGAATACAAGTAGAATGGAATGGTGCAGACAAACAGTTTAGAATAAAAGCAGAATGGAATGGTGCAGACACAAACAGTTTAGAATAAAAGCAGAATGGAATGGTGCAGACACAAACAGTTTAGAATAAAAGTAGAATGGAATGGTGCAGACAAACAGTTTAGAATAAAAGCAGAATGGAATGGTCCAGACACAAACAGTTTAGAATACAAGTAGAATTGGAATGGTGCAGACACAAACAGTTTAGAATAAAAGCAGAATGGAATGGTGCAGACACAAACAGTTTAGAATAAAAGCAGAATGGAATGGTGCAGACAAACAGTTTAGAATAAAACCAGAATGGAATGGTGCAGACACAAACAGTTTAGAATAAAGGTAGAATGGAATGGTGCAGACAAACAGTTTAGAATAAAAGCAGAATGGAATGGTGCAGACACAAACAGTTTAGAATACAAGTAGAATGGAATGGTGCAGACAAACAGTTTAGAATAAAAGCAGAATGGAATGGTGCAGACACAAACAGTTTATAATAAAAGTAGAATGGAATGGTGCAGACACAAAAAGTTTAGAATAAAAGCAGAATGGAATGGTGCAGACACAAACAGTTTAGAATACAAGTAGAATGGAATGGTGCAGACACAAACAGTTTAGAATACAAGTAGAATGGAATGGTGCAGATACAAACAGTTTAGAATACAAGTAGAATGGAATGGTGCAGACAAACAGTTTAGAATAAAAGCAGAATGGAATGGTGCAGATACAAACAGTTTAGAATACAAGTAGAATGGAATGGTGCAGACAAACAGTTTAGAATAAAAGTAGAATGGAATGGTGCAGACACAAACAGTTCAGAATAAAAGCAGAATGGAATGGTGCAGACAAACAGTTTAGAATAAAAGTAGAATGGAATGGTGCAGACACAAACAGTTCAGAATAAAAGCAGAATGGAATGGTGCAGACAAACAGTTTAGAATAAAAGTAGAATGGAATGGTGCAGACACAAACAGTTTAGAATAAAAGTAGAATGGAATGGTGCAGACAAACAGTTTAGAATAAAAGCAGAATGGAATGGTGCAGACACAAACAGTTTAGAATAAAAGTAGAATGGAATGGTGCAGACACAAACAGTTTAGAATACAAGCAGAATGGAATGGTGCAGACACAAACAGTTTAGAATAAAAGCAGAATGGAATGGTGCAGACACAAACAGTTTAGAATAAAAGTAGAATGGAATGGTGCAGACACAAACAGTTTAGAATAAAAGTAGAATGGAATGGTGCAGACAAACAGTTTAGAATAAAACCAGAATGGAATGGTGCAGACACAAACAGTTTAGAATAAAAGTAGAATGGAATGGTGCAGACAAACAGTTTAGAATAAAAGCAGAATGGAATGGTGCAGACACAAACCGTTTAGAATAAAAGTAGAATGGAATGGTGCAGACACAAACAGTTTAGAATAAAAGCAGAATGGAATGGTGCAGACACAAAAAGTTTAGAATAAAAGCAGAATGGAATGGTGCAGACACAAACAGTTTAGAATACAAGTAGAATGGAATGGTGCAGACAAACAGTTTAGAATAAAAGCAGAATGGAATGGTGCAGACACAAACAGTTTAGAATACAAGTAGAATGGAATGGTGCAGATACAAACAGTTTAGAATACAAGTAGAATGGAATGGTGCAGACAAACAGTTTAGAATAAAAGCAGAATGGAATGGTGCAGATACAAACAGTTTAGAATACAAGTAGAATGGAATGGTGCAGACAAACAGTTTAGAATAAAAGCAGAATGGAATGGTGCAGACACAAACAGTTTAGAATAAAAGTAGAATGGAATGGTGCAGACAAACAGTTTAGAATAAAAGTAGAATGGAATGGTGCAGACACAAACAGTTTAGAATACAAGTAGAATGGAATGGTGCAGACACAAACAGTTCAGAATAAAAGCAGAATGGAATGGTGCAGACAAACAGTTTAGAATAAAAGTAGAATGGAATGGTGCAGACAAACAGTTTAGAATAAAAGCAGAATGGAATGGTGCAGACACAAACAGTTTAGAATAAAAGTAGAATGGAATGGTGCAGACACAAACAGTTTAGAATACAAGTAGAATGGAATGGTGCAGACACAAACAGTTCAGAATAAAAGCAGAATGGAATGGTGCAGACAAACAGTTTAGAATAAAAGTAGAATGGAATGGTGCAGACACAAACAGTTTAGAATAAAAGTAGAATGGAATGGTGCAGACAAACAGTTTAGAATACAAGTAGAATGGAATGGTGCAGACAAACAGTTTAGAATAAAAGCAGAATGGAATGGTGCAGACACAAACAGTTTAGAATAAAAGCAGAATGGAATGGTGCAGACACAAACAGTTTAGAATAAAAGTAGAATGGAATGGTGCAGACACAAACAGTTTAGAATAAAAGTAGAATGGAATGGTGCAGACAAACAGTTTAGAATAAAACCAGAATGGAATGGTGCAGACACAAACAGTTTAGAATAAAAGTAGAATGGAATGGTGCAGACAAACAGTTTAGAATAAAAGCAGAATGGAATGGTGCAGACACAAACAGTTTAGAATAAAAGTAGAATGGAATGGTGCAGACACAAACAGTTTAGAATAAAAGCAGAATGGAATGGTGCAGACACAAAAAGTTTAGAATAAAAGCAGAATGGAATGGTGCAGACACAAACAGTTTAGAATACAAGTAGAATGGAATGGTGCAGACAAACAGTTTAGAATAAAAGCAGAATGGAATGGTGCAGACACAAACAGTTTAGAATACAAGTAGAATGGAATGGTGCAGATACAAACAGTTTAGAATACAAGTAGAATGGAATGGTGCAGACAAACAGTTTAGAATAAAAGCAGAATGGAATGGTGCAGATACAAACAGTTTAGAATACAAGTAGAATGGAATGGTGCAGACAAACAGTTTAGAATAAAAGCAGAATGGAATGGTGCAGACACAAACAGTTTAGAATAAAAGTAGAATGGAATGGTGCAGACAAACAGTTTAGAATAAAAGTAGAATGGAATGGTGCAGACACAAACAGTTTAGAATACAAGTAGAATGGAATGGTGCAGACACAAACAGTTCAGAATAAAAGCAGAATGGAATGGTGCAGACAAACAGTTTAGAGTAAAAGTAGAATGGAATGGTGCAGACAAACAGTTTAGAATAAAAGCAGAATGGAATGGTGCAGACACAAACAGTTTAGAATAAAAGTAGAATGGAATGGTGCAGACACAAACAGTTTAGAATACAAGCAGAATGGAATGGTGCAGACACAAACAGTTTAGAATAAAAGCAGAATGGAATGGTGCAGACACAAACAGTTTAGAATAAAAGCAGAATGGAATGGTGCAGACACAAACAGTTTAGAATAAAAGTAGAATGGAATGGTGCAGACACAAACAGTTTAGAATAAAAGCAGAATGGAATGGTGCAGACACAAACAGTTTATAATAAAAGTAGAATGGAATGGTGCAGACACAAACAGTTTATAATAAAAGCAGAATGGAATGGTGCAGACACAAACAGTTTATAATAAAAGTAGAATGGAATGGTGCAGACACAAACAGTTTAGAATAGAAGTAGAATGGAATGGTGCACATACAAACAGTTCAGAATAAAAGCAGAATGGAATGGTGCAGACACAAACCATTTAGAACACAAGTAGAATGGAATGGTGCAGACACAAACAGTTTAGAATACAAGTAGAATGGAATGGTGCAGACACAAACCGTTTAGAACACAAGTAGAATGGAATGGTGCAGACACAAACAGTTTAGAATAAAAGTAGAATGGAATGGTGCAGACACAAACAGTTTAGAATACAAGTAGAATGGAATGGTGCAGACACAAACAGTTTAGAATACAAGTAGAATGGAATGGTGCAGACACAAACAGTTTAGAATAAAAGCAGAATGGAATGGTGCAGACACAAACAGTTTAGAATACAAGTAGAATTGAATGGTGCAGACACACACAGTTCAGAATAAAAGTCCTACACCAACTATCGCCAGTAAGATACCGTTGTCAAAATGTAGTGTTGTTCTGTTTTACATTGTAAAAGTATCACTCACTATCTAAATGTAGTTAAATCCAGTATAGTCATGGCCAAAAGTTGAGAATGACACATACGTTTTCACAAAGTTTGTATGATGGCAGTTTGCACATACTCCAGAATGTTATGATGAATTCAGATGAATTGCAATTAATTGCAAAATCCCCCCAAAACATTTCCACTGCATTTCAGCCCTGCCACAAAAGGACCAGCTGAAATCATGTCAGTGATTCTCTCGTTAACACAGGTGTGAGTTTTGACGAGGACAAGGCTGGAGATCACTCTGTCATGCTGATTGTGTTCAAATAACAGACTGGAAGCTTCAAAAGGAGGGTGGTGCTTGGAATCATTGTTCTTTCTCTGTCAACCATGGTTACCTGGAAGGAAACATGTGCTGTCATCATTGCTTTGTACAAAAAGGGCTTCACAGGCAAGGATATTGCAGCCAGTAAGATTGCATCTAAATCAACCATTCATTGGATCATCAAGAACTTCAAGGAGAGCGGTTCAATTGTTGTGAAGAAGGCTTCAGGGCGCACAAGAAAGTCCATCAAACGCCAGGACCGTCTCCTAAAGTTGATTCTGCTGCGGGATCGGGGCACCACCAGTGCAGAGCTTGCTCAGGAATGGCAGCAGTGCATCTGAGTGCACAGTGAGTGCATGAGTGAGTGCATCTGCACGCACAGTGAGGCAAAGACTTTTGAAGGGTGGCCTGGTGTCAAGAAGGGCAGCAAAGAAACCACGTCTCTCCAGGAAAAACATCAGGGACATTCTGATATTCTACAAAATGTACAGGGATTGGACTGCTGAGGACTGGGGTAACGTCGTTTTCTCTGATGAATCCCCTTTCCGATTGTTTGGGGCATCCGGAAAAAAGCTTGTCCAGAGAAGACGAGGTGAGCGCTACCATCCTGTGTCATGCCAACAATAAAGCATCCTGAGACCATTCATGTGTTTGGTTGCTTCCCAGCCAAGGGAGTGGCCTCACTCACAATTTTGCCTAAGAACACAGCCATGAATAAAGAATGGTACCAACACATCCTCCGAGAACAACTTCTCCCAACCATCCAGGAACAGTTTGGTGATGAACAATGCCTTTTCCAGCATGATGGAGCACCTTGCCATAAGGCAAAAGTGATAACTAAGTGGCTCGGGGAACAAAACATCGATATTTTGGGTCCATGGCCAGGAAACTCCCCAGACCTTAATCCCATTGAGAACTTGTGGTCAATCCTCAAGAGGCGGGAGGACAAACAAAAACCCACGAATTCTGACAAACTCCAAACATTGATTATGCAAGAATTGGCTGCCATCAGTCAGGATGTGGCCCAGAAGTTAATTGACAGTATGCCAGGGCGGATTGCAGAGGTCTTGAAAAAGAAGGGTCAACACTGCAAATATTGACTCTTTACATCAACTTCATGTAATTGTCAATGAAAGCCTTTGACACTTATGAAATACTTGAAATTATCTGACAAAAATATCTAAAGACACTGAAGCAGCAAACTTTGTGAAAATTAATATTTGTGTCATTCTCAAAACCTTTGGCCATGACTGTACACAGGAGGCTGGTGGCACCTTAATTGGGGAGGACGGGCTCGTGGTAATGGCCGGAGCGGAATTAGTGGAATGGTGTCAAATACATGAAATGTGGGGTTTCCATTCTCTCCGTTAGAGCCAATATTATGGGCCGTCCTCCCCTCAGCAGCCTCCGCTGGCACAGTCAATTGGCTTTGGGGTGTTGAGCTGGAGTGTGTTTGGGGAGCTGGTTTGTTGCAGCAGCAGTCCAACGTCACCGAGCAGGGAAGTCTATAACAAAGCTGCAGTGCAGTTAGGATTCACAGCTCCCTACACCGCTGCTGCCTGCCAACCAGCTAATTACTACCACAGCCCAGGAGTCACAGACAAACACACAGACGGATGGAAAAACAAACAGACAGAAAGACACACACACACACACACACATACACACATCAACATACACACACAAAAACAGATGTAAAGGAATATGGTGAGACTAAAACACTACACACTCACTAACACACAGAAGGACAGATAGAGAAGTGTGTGAGAGAAAGGCAAAGTGATGGGCTGTGACTGACTATTAAATGGGGCAGAAGCCGACCTGATACCAGAGTAAAACCTCTGGTGCTTCAGCATGACGTCTGTGCTGACAGACAGAAGAGCAGCAAGAGACCACACTTCATCAGCTGCTATGGATGTCTGGCAGAGATCAATAGCAGTGGAACTCTAATGTGGTTATCTGCTCATTAGCTGGCTGCACTGGGGACTCACACACACAACATATTGACTGACTGATTACTGAAGCTACTGTTCATGCTAAGCCTGAGAGACTGCAGCTAACTAATATTACTGGTTCACAGGCTGCTTTGGAAAAGAACACGAACCATCATTACAGGAATGGTCAGCCCTATAGTTCAACAATGTGATTTGTTCAATAGCTAACATCATTACAGGAATGGTCAGGTCTATAGTTCAACAATGTGATTCGTTCAATAGCTAACATCATTACAGGAATGGTCAGGTCTATAGTTCAACAATGTGATTCGTTCAACAGCTAACATCATTACAGGAATGGTCAGCCCTATAGTTCAACAATGTGATTCGTTCAACAGCTAACATCATTACAGGAATGGTCAGGTCTATAGTTCAACAATGTGATTCGTTCAATAGCTAACATCATTACAGGAATGGTCAGCCCTATAGTTCAACAATGTGATTCGTTCAACAGCTAACATCATTACAGGAATGGTCAGGTCTATAGTTCAACAATGTTGATTCGTTCAACAGCTAACATCATTACAGGAATGGTCAGGTCTATAGTTCAACAATGTGATTCGTTCAATAGCTAACATCATTACAGGAATGGTCAGGTCTATAGTTCAACAATGTGATTCGTTCAATAGCTAACATCATTACAGGAATGGTCAGGTCTATAGTTCAACAATGTGATTCGTTCAACAGCTAACATCATTACAGGAATGGTCAGCCCTATAGTTCAACAATGTGATTCGTTCAACAGCTAACATCATTACAGGAATGGTCAGGTCTATAGTTCAACAATGTGATTCGTTCAATAGCTAACATCATTACAGGAATGGTCAGGTCTATAGTTCAACAATGTGATTCGTTCAACAGCTAACATCATTACAGGAAAGGTCAGGTCTATAGTTCAACAATGTGATTCGTTCAATAGCTAACATCATTACAGGAATGGTCAGGTCTATAGTTCAACAATGTGATTCGTTCAACAGCTAACATCATTACAGGAATGGTCAGGTCTATAGTTCAACAATGTGATTCGTTCAATAGCTAACATCATTACAGGAATGGTCAGCCCTATAGTTCAACAATGTGATTCGTTCAACAGCTAACATCATTACAGGAATGGTCAGGTCTATAGTTCAACAATGTGATTCGTTCAATAGCTAACATCATTACAGGAATGGTCAGGTCTATAGTTCAACAATGTGATTCGTTCAACAGCTAACATCATTACAGGAATGGTCAGGTCTATAGTTCAACAATGTGATTCGTTCAACAGCTAACATCATTACAGGAAAGGTCAGGTCTATAGTTCAACAATGTGATTCGTTCAACAGTTAACATCATTACAGGAATGGTCAGGTCTATAGTTCAACAATGTGATTCGTTCAATATAGCTAACATCATTACAGGAATGGTCAGGTCTATAGTTCAACAATGTGATTCGTTCAACAGCTAACATCATTACAGGAATGGTCAGGTCTATAGTTCAACAATGTGATTCGTTCAATAGCTAACATCATTACAGGAATGGTCAGCCCTATAGTTCAACAATGTGATTCGTTCAACAGCTAACATCATTACAGGAATGGTCAGGTCTATAGTTCAACAATGTGATTCGTTCAATAGCTAACATCATTACAGGAATGGTCAGGTCTATAGTTCAACAATGTGATTCGTTCAACAGCTAACATCATTACAGGAATGGTCAGGTCTATAGTTCAACAATGTGATTCGTTCAACAGCTAACATCATTACAGGAAAGGTCAGGTCTATAGTTCAACAATGTGATTCGTTCAATAGCTAACATCATTACAGGAATGGTCAGGTCTATAGTTCAACAATGTGATTCGTTCAACAGCTAACATCATTACAGGAATGGTCAGGTCTATAGTTCAACAATGTGATTCGTTCAATAGCTAACATCATTACAGGAATGGTCAGCCCTATAGTTCAACAATGTGATTCGTTCAACAGTTAACATCATTACAGGAATGGTCAGGTCTATAGTTCAACAATGTGATTCGTTCAATAGCTAACATCATTACAGGAATGGTCAGGTCTATAGTTCAACAATGTGATTCGTTCAACAGCTAACATCATTACAGGAATGGTCAGGTCTATAGTTCAACAATGTGATTCGTTCAACAGCTAACATCATTACAGGAATGGTCAGGTCTATAGTTCAACAATGTGATTCGTTCAACAGCTAACATCATTACAGGAATGGTCAGGTCTATAGTTCAACAATGTGATTCGTTCAACAGCTAACATCGTAGACCGGGTCAGTGAGTCCGATTGTCATTCATTAACTATGCAAACTAGGGCTTGGAGAGTGAGGTTGACTTTCAGTTTAATCAAATCAAATTGTATTAGTCACATGCGCCGAATACAACAGTGAAATGTCCCTAACCAACAGTGCAGTTTCGAAAAATATGGAAAAGAATAAGAGATAAAAGTAACAAGTCATTAAAGAGCAGCAGTAAAATAAAAACTCCACAGTTGCTAATCTACTCCGTCTCTCTAGCCCCATACATTGTTAGCTCTAAAGAGAGTTGCCCTTAATATAACTCTTCTGTCCAGAATATAGAAATATAATTAGTAGAAGCAATAGATCTAAAATCCACATGATGGTGGTTCTGATTCTATGTTGTGATTCTAGATCGGTACCTGTCCTCGACACCGGTGGCCCCATGAATATATAAATAGAATTGGGTAGAAAAGACAATGTAGATTGTATGATTCTACGCTGCTGTGGTTCCAGAACGTTACCTGTCCTCCACGGCGGTGGCCCCCAGCAGTACGAAGTCCTTCTCAATGAGGTCATAGGCCTCGGCCAGCTTCCTGTCTCGGTCCTGCAGGGCCAGCTTGGCGCTGTTCAGCAGGTGACACGTCTCCTCGTACTGAGCCACGCTCAACTTCCTGTACGCCACGCACAGTGTCCGTAGGCCCTCCTGAAGAGAGAGAGAGAGAAATAGAGAGAGAGAAATAGAGAGAGAGAAATAGAGAGAGAGAAATAGAGAGAGAGAAATAGAGAGAGCGAGAGATAATTATGTTATGCTTTGATATGATTACTGGACACTGATGTTGCAGTTAACAATTATTCCACTGTTCTGTTAGCTTTTTTCCCCATTAAAAACAGTCAATGGCATCACTGACAGAGCAGTGGGTTACAAAAAGCTGCAGTTTGCACAGACTGGCATCGAGGGATGTCCCACTGGGCAGAGTTTCCATACCAGTTTAGTCTGTGGCAGTAGACTTTTTATTTTATTTTAAATTTTAAAAAAGGGATGGATCAGCTTAATATTGCAGAAAGAATATTGGTTCCAAAAATGTAATTGTCTGCATCATTTCCAATCCCCCATATATTTTTTGGGTAAATATATATATCCATACACACATGCATACATATACACATATATACATACACATACCTATATAGACATACATACCTTTGTAAGAATATACCTTTATTATTATTCCCCGCAAACCCTACCACCGATCCCCCAATTGGAGTAAACTAATAAACACTTCGGCTTTTACCTTCAATTTATACATCTTTTCTTTTTTTTGTTGAATTTTTACCCCTTTTTCTCCCCAATTTCGTGGTATCCAATTGTTGTAGTAGCTACTATCTTGTCTCATCGCTACAACTCCCATACGGGTTCGGGAGAGACGAAGGTTGAAAGTCATGCGTCCTCCGATACACAACCCAACCAGCCGTACTGCTTCTTAACACAGCACGCATCCAACCCAGAAGCCAGCCGCACCAATGTGTCGGAGGGTACACTGTGCACCTGGCAGCCTTGGTTAGCGCGCACTGCGCCCGGCCCGCCACAGGAGTCGCTGGTGCGCGATGAGACAAGGACATCCCTACCGACCAAGCCCTCCCTAACTCGGACGACGCTAGGCCAATTGTGCGTCGCCCCACGGACCTCCCGGTCGCGGCCGGTTACGACAGAGCCTGGGCGCGAACCCAGGGACTCTGATGGCACAGCTGGCGCTGCAGTACAGCGCCCTTAACCACTGCCACCCGGGCGCAGTGGTTGTTTGTTTTTAGTCCTTCCTCTATTTCTGATGTCCATCCAGTTTGATTTCTATTTGTAACTGTGCTATTTCACAAATGTTCTGAACCTATATACATTTTACAGACCCCGTATGTTTTACATGTTTTATCTTGCTATTAGTCCCACCCTTCAGCTCCATTCAACCTCTCCCATCTGTCTCTCAACATCATCCATTTTGGATTTCTATTTGCCATATATTTTTCAACTCTGCAGTGATGCTTCACAAACGACTTGAACCTTTCTATTCTCATAGCTTCTACAGATTGTAAATTAAAAAATAAGCATTTTTGCTAAAATAATGATTATACTTTTGATTGATTGACTATGGCTTTTCAAATCATCCAGTATTGCTGTCTGCAGCGTTAGTTCTAGGCAAATGTTGCTATTATTCAGCCATTCCTGGACCTGTGACCAAAAACGAGCTACATATGGACAATACCAAAATAAATGATCTAATGACTCTGCCTCCTCACAGCAGAATCTGCAGAGCTGGGAAGATTGTATTCCCCATATATATAGAACATTCTATTAGTTGCAAGGATTTTGTAGTCATTTAAATTGAAATATTTGAAGTTTTGCATCCGGCGTTGTTCTGCGTATCAATTCATAAACCATGTGCCATGGAATGGGTACATCGAAAATCTCTTCCCAACTATTTTGCAATTTATATGGCACAGCGATCAGTTTTTTGGTCCTTAAATTAAATTGGTATATGTTTTTATTTATCACACTTTTCTTTAACCATTTATGTTCTTTAATACAGGGCCGACATACAAGTTCCTTACTTTTTTCCCCTTCTACTTGCCTCTTCCATTTTTGTGGTAATGCTGCAATTAGTTGGTTGTAATTTTGGGTAGAGCAGACATTTCCATATGTCTGTGTTAGCTGTATGTGTGACATAACTCCACTAGTCCTATTGATGATATTCACTAAAAGTATACCTTTTTAAACATGGCTTCGAAAAATAACGTTTTTTTTATCAATTAGTATATTTGAATTTAACCACAATATTTGTTGTATTATTTGTTCTGTCTTTTCAGGTGGATTAAACTGAAATTACAACCAACTTTCTAAGGCTTGTTTAAAAAATAAAGGTATTTTGGAGATTATTTCCTTTTCAAACAACCAAAAGTGAGCCGGTGTAATCTGAGTAAAGGGGAAAAGGCCCTTCTTGAACATAGAATGAAACATACGTACCAATTTACTAGAGAACCAGTTTGGATTTAAGTATAACTTTTGTATGACTGATGCCTTTAGTGAGAGGTCTAATGCTTTAATATTTAATCATTTCTGCCCACCGAATTCATATTCGTTATATAAATGATATCAAATCAAATGTATTTGTCACATACACATGGTTGGCAGATGTTAATGCGAGTGTAGCGAAATGCTTGTGCTTCTAGTTCCGACAATGCAGTAATAACCAACGAGTAATCTAACCTAACAATTCCAAAACTACTACCTTATACACACAAGTGTAAAGGGATAAAGAATATGTACATAAAGATATATGAATGAGTGATGGTACAGAACGGCATAGGCAAGATGCAGTAGATGGTATCGAGTACAGTATATACATATGAGATGAGTAATGTAGGGTATGTAAACAAAGTGGCATAGTTTAAAGTGGCTAGTGATACACGCATTACATAAAGATGCAGTAGATGATAGAGTACAGTATATACATATACATATGAGATGGATAATGTAGGGTATGTAAACATTATATTAAGTAGCATTGTTTAAAGTGGCTAGCGATATATTTTACATCAATTTCCATTAATTCCCATTATTAAAGTGGCTGGAGTTGAGTCAGTGTGTTGGCAGCAGCCACTCAATGTTAGTGGGCCCTTTTCATTTTATCTGGCTTGCCGTTCCAAATAAAATGGAATATTTTATGTTCATATAATTTAAAAAGCAGGTCACTAGGTGTAGGCAAAACCATAAGCAAATAGGTAAACTGTGATATAACTAAAGAGTTAATCAGGGTGATTTTTCCACAAATAGACAGGTATTTTCCTTTCCATGGTAGCAAGGTCTTATCTATTTTTTGATAACTTTCTATAAAAATGTATTGGAGTGAGATTTCTTTCTTTTGGGATTTGTATACCGAGTATGTCCACATCTCCGTCAGACCCTTTTATTAGTCAACTATATGGTAATGTAAAATGTGCATTTTTTTAGTGATCCAATATGTAAAATTATCATAATTTGTTTTTAATCCAGAGATAATAGCAAAATTATCTAGATCCTCAATGAGGCCGTGGAGAGACTCTAATTGTGGTTTTAAAAGAAAACACGAATCATCAGCGTATAATGACACCTTGGTTTTTAAGCCACAGCTTTCTAATCCCTTAATATTATTGTTTGATCTAATTTTAACAGCTAACATTTCGATGGCAATAATAAATAGAAATGCCGATAGTGGACAACCTTGTTTTACTCCTCTAGAGAGTTTCAAACTTTCTGAGATGTAGCCATTATTTACTATTTTACACCTAGGGTTGCTATACATAACTTTAACCCATTTTATAAGAGATTCCCCAAAATTGAAATATTCTAGGCATTTATATATAAACTCCAGTCATACTTTATCAAAAGCCTTTTCAAAATCAGCTATGAAAACCAGGCCTGGTGTCCCCGATATTTCATAGTATTCTATTGTTTCCAGTACTTGTTTTATATTATCTCCAATGTATCGTCCATGTAAAAAACCTGTCTGATTAGGGTGAATAATATCTGACAATACTTTTTTAATTCTATGCGCCAAGCATTTTGCTAGGATTTTTGAATCACAACACTGAAGTGTAAGAGGTCTCCATTTTTTTTAATGGACTGGATCTTTATATATACCACCACCTGTTTCAGTAATAATGATATCCGACCTTCTTGTTGAGTGTCTGATAATCTACCATTTATATAGGAGTGGTTAAAACATGCTAATCATGGTCCTCTGAGTATATCAAAAAAGTTTTGTATACTTCCACTGGTATGCCATCCAGCCCTGGGGTTTTCCCATCCTTAAAGGCCCCAATTGCATCAAGCAGTTCCTCCTCTGTAATTTGACCTTCACATGAGTCTCTGTACAGATGTTAATTTTACATTATTATTAGGAAAAACATCCATACAATTAGTTTCAGTTAGTGGAGATGGAGGAGCCTGAAATGAAAACATATTCTTAAAGTACTTTACTTCCTCTTTCAAAATATCATTTGATGAATCATGCGTGACTCCATTTGTAACAAGTTTTAATTAAAAAAAATTGGTAGCATTTCTATATTGAAGATTGAAAAATAATTTGTTGTATTTTCCCCATATTCCATCCAGTTCGCTTTATTTTTATAATCTATTACACTGGATCTTTCTTGAATAAATTCCTCCATTTCTTTTTGTTTTTCCTCTAACTTATTCTGTGCCTCTATAGTACCGTTTTTATTGCTATCTAACTGTACTGTTAGTCCTTCAATTTCCTTTGTTAATATGGACTCTTGATCTAAATTGCCTTTGTTTTATAGATGAGTACTGAATTGCATGGCCTCTAAAGGCACACTTAAAAGTGTCCCATACAATAAGGGGATCTGCTGTACCTATGTTATGTCTGAAAATGTCCGTTATAAATTCTTCTGTCCTAGATCTAAACCATTTATCATCTAGTAGGCTTTGATTAAATTTCCAATATCCTCGCCTACGTGGAAATTCCGTAAGAGTAATATATATGCCAATTATATATGCATTCTGTCCCCTATCAACACTTTTTAAAACTTTTGGTGCCAGAGAGAATGGCATAAGAAAGTAGTCAAGACGACTAGCTTGATTAAGCCTCCGCCATGTATATCTCACTAGATCAGGGTATTTAAGTCTCCTTATATCCCCTAATTCCAATATATCCATGACATTCATGATTTCCTTAAGTGCTTGAGGGTGATAGTTTGTAGTGTCCCCAGTCCACGCTGCTGTTCCAGTTTCAACTGACCTGAGCCCTAGGACCATGCCCCAGGACTACCTGACATGATGACTCCTTGCTGTCCCCAGTCCACCTGGCCATGCTGCTGCTCCAATTTCAACTGTTCTGCCTTATTATTATTCGACCATGCTGGTCATTTATGAACATTTGAACATCTTGGCCATGTTCTGCTATAATCTCCACCCGGCACAGCCAGAAGAGGACTGGCCACCCCACATAGCCTGGTTCCTCTCTAGGTTTCTTCCTAGGTTTTGGCCTTTCTAGGGAGTTTTTCCTAGCCACCGTGCTTCTACACCTGCATTGCTTGCTGTTTGGGGTTTTAGGCTGGGTTTCTGTACAGCACTTTGAGATATCAGCTGATGTACGAAGGGCTATATAAATAAATTTGATTTGATTTGATTTGATTTAGTGTGATTTCCTTTACGGGCCATAGAGGTATTTAAGACCGTATTAAAATCTCCCACCATAATAATAGAGTGCTTGTAGAGTTGATAAATTCTTATATATATTTTCAAAGAAGCTTGGATCATCATTATTTGCACCGTATAGGTTAATAAGCCATATCTGTTTATTGTCCAATAGCATATTCAAAATAATCCATCTACCTTGAGGATCTGTTTGGACAATTTGCACATTTGGATCAAAATTACTGTTAATTAAAACCATCACCCCTTTTGAATTTCTTTGCCCATGGGAGAAGTATATTTCGCCCCCCCAGTTCTTTTCCCACAAAACTTCATCTAAAATTGTTGAATGGGTTTCCTGTAAACAATAGATATTATATTCCTTCTCTTTTAGCCAGGTAAATACTGATCGTCTTTTCTTATTATCTGCTAAGCCATTACAATTATAACTGGCTATACTTATTTCACCACTTACCATAATGAGACACAACTTTCAATTATATTTATCATAATATATATATTTTTATTTATTTTACCTTTATTTAACCAGGCAAGTCAGTTATGAGCAGATTCTTATTTTCAATGACAGCCTAGGAACAGTGGGTTAACTGCCTGTTCAGGCGCAGAATGACAGATTTGTACCTTGTCAGCTCAGGGGTTTGAACTTGCAACCTTCCGGTTACTAGTCCAACACTCTAACCACTAGGCTATCCTGCCGCCCCATATGTTTGTAAACGTACCATTAAAAAGTACATGATGATTGAGTGTCTATATAGCTGTACCATGATCTTTGCATTGCTACTAAGTAAACCTCCAATTGGTCCCCACCATTCCACCCGCTAAAAGCCCTCCTCATCCCGAGCTGGGCCGTCATCCCAATGCCTGGCAGACCAAAAGAGCACACAGTGCCATTTACCAAATTGAAGTAGATTAACTGCCAAATGCATTTCCATCGCCCTCACCTCGATTTGTATTATATATAGCTGTGGATCATCCTCTATTGTCCCTAACATCTTTTACTCCTTCTCAACAGTTGTGGGATACACACATACACCCACACACACTCAACCCTTTCCCCCCACACAACCATAAACTTACATTCTCAACAGTTGCACCATCCCAGAGCCCAACTCAAGAAAGGTCCTGATTTACAAATGCACTTACTGTTGCAGCTGTATGAGAAGGCCTGCAAGACTGTGCAAAAAAAATGGGCAGAAATGGAGAGATTTTATGAACCATTGTCACGTCCTAGATGATGGAGGTCAAATGTACACCTTTTCCCTGAAACACCCACAACACAGTCCCCCGTATTGACCATATTCCCAAGCATCTCCATGCAGTCAGACTTTTGATTTTGTGCCACCAGGGTCACAATAATATATCCCCTCTCTGAATGTCCGAGTGTGAGCCCCTTCCCATGGGTTACTGCAGCTAGTGTTGCCTGCAATGCCACTGCCTGGGTGGGGGCACCCCACCGGAATCCCCACCGGCACAAGGTCATCAAGGTTCTCATTAGCAGCTTTGAGAATTTCCCAGCTTTGCAGGACCAACCCTGCCAAGCAGGCTCAGAATCTTGAGTGGGCGGTGCTGCTCTTGGTCTCTGACCGCATTTTGGCTGCATACATACCGCTTTCAGCAGGCCATAAAACAGTTAGGGACTTCTCCTTAGTATCCGGATCATTCAGGTGGGTGTCTAGGGTATAGGGTTGTGGCATTAAATACCATTCAATTAGGATCATAAATAAATAATTAGATATAATTTATTTTAAAAATGTAGTTCCCCATGATAGAACAATAAATAAATCAAACGTATAATTTATTTTAAAACTGTTCCACCATGATAGGACGTAAATAAATAAGATGTATAATTAATTCTAAAAGTATATCCATCATCTGAACAACATTGAAAGCTCTCTCATACCCCGGCTCACAGCAATACATTGGTTCTGGGATATGTGGCAGTAGACTTATGACCTTGACCTTTCACATAAGTAAACACACGCACACACACAAACACGCACACAAACACGCACACAAACACGCACACAAACACGCACATGAACAGTGAGACCTCAGTTCTGACATTCTCTCAGCGCCAGTCTGGTTCACACCAGCATCACCGCTGGCCATCCCATTGTAACGTAACCAGGGAAACACATTCTCCCTGACAGTCAACAGAAACGGGTCGGCACCGCTGCCAACGGCAACCCAAACTGCATCCACAATTATGTCATCCTTGGCAACCAGCCTGTCCTGATTCTGTCACTGTGGCGTTGGAGAGATTGGGCCAGAGCCACGGACACACAGGGATCAGTAGACTACCTCCACGTTGGCACCAAACACTCCATAATGACAGTCAATCACCATCTCAGTTACATTCCATATACAACTTGGAACTTTTGGTGGCCAACATCTTAAGTAAGGACACTACCACTAAAGGATACAAGAATCCGTTAGCATTTAGCAGGGTCTACCATACAGCCATATGACAATATACACCTCAAGCAAAGCAAAAATGAAAGTCAAAAATGCATTTGAGGTCAGAAACTCTGGAAGTCTGATTTTTGAGCTACTTTATGACAACGGCCTCTAGTGTCTGATAGTGGCTGTATGTGTGTGTGTGTATGTCCTTACCACAGCGTTGTGCTCCACTCTGGCTTTGACCTGCTCCACCTTGCCAGAGATCACCCTGGGGAAGATGGAGGAGTCGGCCCCTTTACAGAACAGGTAGCACTCCCCTGTGGACAACCACACAGTTAAAAACAGGTTCCTCATTAGCAGAGAAAAGCATCATTAGTTTGCAGCAGTAGGGCAGACAATACTAGAGATGTTCCTCAGTGAGACTGACTCTACCGTCATTAGTATGCCTTCTGCCTGTTGACCTCCTAGCACATATACGGCCCACACACACGCACAGAATAATGACTGGGTTGCCGTAGTAATGACTGCTTTCATCTATAAAAAGCACCAGCCACTCCCATACAGATACATCTAGTTTCTATGTTCTAGTATCATAATGGTAGTAATTGTACTATAGTACAGTACCTCTAGTTTCTATGTTCTAGTATTATAATGGTAGTAATTGTACTATAGTACAGTACCTCTAGTTTCTGTGTTCTAGTATCATAATGGTAGTAATTGTACTATAGTACAGTACCTCTAGTTTCTGTGTTCTAGTATCATAATGGTAGTAATTGTACTATAGTACAGTACCTGTGGTGGACCTGACGATAACACTCATTCTCCTTCTCACAGAGTCAAAGGTCAATACCTCCAGCAGCTCAAACCTGGATGCAAGAGAGAGAAAGGGAGAAAGAGGTTGGGTTACTGACCACACACACACACACACACACACACGCACACGCACACGCACACACACACACGTACACACACAAAGATAAACTGATGCCCACAGGCCATGGCTGGAGTAATGGACACACACTGACCTCTCGACCTCATCCTCCCTATTAAGAATCTCCATGTGACTGTCCTTCAGCCTCAGATAGGTGAAGCCAAGCCTGGGGGAAAGAGGAATATACCATTACTGTCAGAACAGGGGAGCAGGTTAAACTGCAGATGTATGACTATACAGTGCATTCTGGAAAGTAATCATACCCCTTGACTTTTTCCATATTTTGTTTCGTTACATACAGCCTTATTCTAAAATGGATTACAATTATGTAAATAAGATATTTTTGTTATTTATTTATAATAAAAACCTGTTTTCTCTTTGTCATTATGGGATATTGTGTGTAGATTGATGAGGGAAAACTATTATTTAATCAATTTTAGAATAAGGCTGTAACATAACAAAATGTGGAAAAAGGGAAGGGGTCTGAATACTTTCCAAATGCACTGTATATTATCTATCTATCTAGTTCTTATCTATCTATCTAGTTCATTTCAAATGGCTGGGAGGAGGAAAGACGTTCTGCCTTTGTGTGTGTGTGCACGAGTCAGTGAGTGATTGAGCGACAGTGATTGAGTGAGTGAGTGATTGTGATTGGGTAATTGGGTGAGTGAGTTTGTGATTGAGTGTGATTGAGTGAGTGAGTGAGTGAGTGATTGAGTGAGTGGGTGATTGAGTGAGTGATTGAGTGAGTGGGTGATTGAGAGAGTGGGTGATTGAGAGAGTGAGTGATTGAGTGGGTGAGTGATTGGGTGAGTGATTGAGTGAATGAGTGAGAGTGATTGGGTGATTGAGTGAGTGATTGAGTGAGTGATTGGTTGAGTGATTATGGGTGAGTGATTAAGTGAATGAGTGAGAGTAATATGGTGATTGAGTGAGTGATTGAGTGAGAGTGAGTGATTGGGTGAGTGAGTGAGTGAGTGAGTGAGTGAGTGAGTGAGTGAGTGAGTGAGTGAGTGAGTGAGTGAGTGAGTGTCAAGCCAGTCACCTCTTCATGCCCTCCACCAGTGCCACCTCGTCAGGAGAGGATGATATGTAGAAGGAGGTGGCCTTGTTCTGGTGGATACCCATCTTGATGCCATCCACTGTCTCCTCCTCCTTCACCTGTACCGTGTGGCACAGACACAACGCCCGGAAGAACAACTCCTCAGACTCCTGACAAGCCAAGCACAGAGAACACGTCACACACACACACACACACACACACACACACACACACACACACACACACACACACACGTATCAACACATACATACAGGAAACATACACTTTGAATACATCATTTGGATCCATAGTAAAACACAATCCATGTTTCCTGAAGGTCATGCTTCTTAGTCCCCGTACACACAGACACACAGAAGACAAAGGAATGGCACAGGCTGGTCACCAGAGTGAAGCGGCCCTCTCTAGTCCTGGCACACAGCAATGTGTGTGTGTGTGTGTGTGTCTGTGTGTGTGTGTGTGTGTGTGTGTGTGTGTGTGTGTGTGTGTGTGTGTGTGTGTGTGTGTGTGTGTGTGTGTGTGTGTGTGTGTGTGACACTGGATCCCTGGGTGGATGAATGTGTCATCCTTAGAGAAGGTATCAGTGTCACTCTGAGTTTAGGGTTCACCCAGGACATCCAGGTAAAGGCTGTTAGTATCCAGCTGGTCTTCATAGGGTAATGAAACAATATCTGACCCTGCATCAGTGGTTAGAGAGGGGTAACTTGTCCTGTACATATTCGTACAGTCCATCAAGTGACAGTGAGGCTCTCTGTCTCACCTTGCCCCCTGGTCCAGGTGAGGAGTCGATCATGTCCATGCTGGTTGACCCTGGCATGACCTGTCCATTACAGATGGCATCAGGGACGTAAACATAGCCGTCCACACAGCACTCTATAAACTCCATGTTGTTCTCTGTCAGGGTGCCTGTCTTGTCTGTAAACACGTACTCCACCTGGAAAACACACACATTCAGGTAAGAGTGGTGAGTGTGTGTGTGTACTGTGTGTACTGTGTGTATAGCCTACCTGTCCCAGTTCTTCATTGAGGTCAGATGTGTTAACCTGAGCCCTCTCTCCCAGTTCCTCGTCAAACATCTCATCATCCCACATGATGAAGTAGGACCCCAGGAACTTCTGCATCTCCACGGTAACGTACATGGACACGGGGATGATGTGACACAGAAAGGAGGGGGAGACAGAGAGGGGAGGAGAGACAGAGAGGGGAGGAGAGACAGAGAGGAGAGAGAGACAGAGAGGGGAGGAGAGACAGAGAGGGGAGGAGAGACAGAGAGGGGAGGAGAGACAGAGAGGGGAGGAGAGACAGAATTAAACAACACCATGAAGGCCAGGAAGTCTGTGAACGCCCGGATCAACTGGAGAGAGAGAGAAGGGAGGTATGAGGAGGGAGAGGGGGGAGGAAGGACAGTCAGAGAGAGGAGGGAGGGAGGTATGAGGAGGGAGAGGGGGAGGAGGGACAGTCAGAGGTGACAGGGAGAGAAAGAGGAGGGAGGGAGGGAGGTATGAGGAGGGAGAGGGGGAGGAGGGACAGTCAGAGGTGACAGGGAGAGAAAGAGGAGGGAGGGAGATATGAGGAGGGAGAGGGGGAGGAGGGACAGTCAGAGGTGACAGGGAGAGAGAGAGGAGGGAGGGAGGTATGAGGAGGGACAGTCAGAGGTGACAGGGTGAGAGAGAGGAGGGAGGGAGGTATGAGGAGGGAGAGGGGGAGGAGGGACAGTCAGAGGTGACAGGGAGAGAGAGAGGAGGGAGGGAGGTATGAGGAGGGACAGTCAGAGGTGACAGGGTGAGAGAGAGGAGGAAGGGAGGTAGAAGGAGAGGTGACAGAGAGGGGGAGGGGGAGAGACAGAGAGGAGGGGGAGAGACAGAGAGGGAGAGAGACAGAGAGGGGGGTGGGGAGAGGGAGGGAGAGAGGGGGAGGAGGGACAGTCAGAGGTGACAGGGTGAGAGAGAGGAGGAAGGGAGGTATGAGGAGAGGGAGGGGAGGGAGGGAGGGACAGTCAGAGGTGACAGGGAGAGAGAGAGGAGGAGAGGAGGTATGAGGAGGGACAGTCAGAGGTGACAGGGTGAGAGAGAGGAGGGAGGGAGGTATGAGGAGGGAGAGGGGAGGAGGGACAGTCAGAGGTGACAGGAGAGACAGAGGAGGGAGGGAGGTATGAGGAGGGGAGAGGGGGAGGAGGGACAGTCAGAGGTGACAGGGAGAGAGAGGGGAGCGAGGGAGGTATGAGGAGGGACAGTCAGAGGTGACAGGGAGAGAGAGAGGAGGGAGGGAGGTATGAGGAGGAGAGAGGGGGAGGAGGGACAGTCAGAGGTGACAGGGAGAGAGAGAGAAAGGGAAAGTGAGAGGTAAAAAAACATCAGCTATTGCATAAAAATGATTGTAGTTTTATAACCTACTATATGGCGTTGCCAGAGAGGGGGGGGAGGAGAGACAGAGAGGAGGAGAGACAGAGAGGGAGGAGAGACTCTGTGTCAGTCTTCTGGTTGTAGAAGGGCTCAGAGAGGAGGAGAGTCAGAGAGGGGGTTTTGTCCAGGTCAGCCTGCCACACATACTTCAGCACTGTGTTGATCAGAGCCTTGCTGATCAGGATGCACAGGTACACTATCAGATACGCATTCATTGACCTGGAGGGGGAGACAGAGAGGAGGGAGAGACAGAGAGGGATGAGAAACAGAGAGGGAGGAGAGACAGAGAGGGAGGTGAGACAGAGAGAGGGGGTGAGAGGAGAGGTGACAGAAGGAGGACAGAGAGGGGGGGAGACAGAGAGGGAGGAGAGACAGAGAGGGGAGGAGAGACAGAGAGAGGGGAGGAGAGACAGAGGAGGGGAGAGGGACAGAGGAGAGACAGAGAGGAGGGGAGAGACAGAGAGGGGAGGAGAGACAGAGAGGAGAGAGGAGAGACAGAGAGGGGAGGAGAGACAGAGAGGGACAGAGGAGAGACAGAGAGGGGAGGAGAGACAGAGAGACAGAGAGGGGAGAGACAGAGAGGGGAGGAGAGACAGAGAGGGAGGAGAGACAGGGAGGAGAGACAGAGAGGGGAGAGAGACAGAGACAGAGGGGGGAGAGAGACAGAGAGGGGGGAGGAGAGACAGAGACAGAGAGGGGGAGAGACAGAGGGGGGTGACAGAGAGGGGTGAGAGACAGAGAGGGGGGAGAGGGGAGAGACAGAGAGAGGGGGGGAGGGAGAGAGACAGAGACAGAGGGAGAGAGACAGAGGGAGGAGAGACAGACAGAGGGGTGAGAGAGAGAGGGAGAGAGAGACAGAGAGAGAGACAGAGAGGGGAGGAGAGAGAGAGGGGGGAGAGACAGAGACAGACAGAGAGAGGGAGGGAGAGACAGAGAGAGAGAGGGAGACAGAGAGGGGAGAGTGACAGAGAGGAGGGGAGGAGAGAGAGAGAGGGGGGAGAGACAGAGAGACAGAGGGGAGGGAGACAGAGAGAGGAGAGACAGAGAGAGGAGAGAGAGAGAGGGGGGAGAGACAGAGAGGGGGGAGAGACAGAGAGGGAGGAGAGACAGAGAGGGAGGAGAGACAGAGAGGAGGGGAGGACAGAGAGACAGAGAGGGGGAGAGACAGAGAGGGGAGGAGAGACAGAGAGGGGAGGAGAGACAGAGAGGGGGAGAGACAGAGAGGGGAGAGACAGAGGTGACAGGAGACAGAGGGGGGAGACAGAGAGGAGAGAGAGACAGAGAGGGGAGGAGAGACAGAGAGGGGTGAGAGAGGAGGGGGAGGAGAGACAGAGAGGGGAGGAGAGACAGAGAGGGAGGAGAGACAGAGAGAGGGGAGGAGAGGTGACAGAGGAGGGAGAGGAGAGACAGAGAGGGAGGAGAGACAGAGAGGGGAGGAGAGACAGAGGGGAGGGAGAGACAGAGAGGGGAGGGAGAGACAGAGAGGGGAGGAGAGAGAGGGAGGAGAGACAGGGGGAGAGACAGGGGGAGACAGAGAGGGAGGAGAGACAGAGAGGGGAGGAGAGACAGAGAGGGGAGGAGAGACAGAGAGGGAGGGGAGACAGACAGAGGAGACAGAGAGGGTGACAGAGAGGGAGGGGGAGAGACAGAGAGGGGAGGAGAGACAGAGAGGGGAGGAGAGAGAGACAGAGAGGGGGAGAGACAGAGAGGGGAGGAGAGACAGAGAGGGGGAGAGACAGAGGAGGAGAGACAGAGAGGGGAGGAGGACAGAGGAGAGACAGAGAGGGGAGGAGAGACAGAGAGGGGGTGAGAGGAGAGGTGAGAGACAGAGAGGAGAGGGGAGACAGAGAGGGGAGGAGAGACAGAGAGAGACAGAGGGGGTGACAGAGAGAGGGAGGAGAGACAGAGAGGGGAGGAGAGACAGAGAGGAGGAGGAGAGGAGAGACAGAGAGGAGGGGAGAGACAGAGAGGAGGAGAGACAGAGAGGGGAGGAGAGACAGAGAGGGGGAGAGACAGAGAGGGGAGGAGAGACAGAGAGGGGAGGAGAGACAGAGAGGGGAGGAGAGACAGAGAGGGGGGGTGAGAGGAGAGGTGACAGAGAGGAGGGGGAGGGGAGACAGAGAGGGGAGAGAGACAGAGAGGGGAGAGACAGAGAGGGGAGGAGAGACAGAGAGGGAGGAGAGACAGAGAGAGGGGGAGACAGAGAGGGAGGAGAGACAGAGAGGGGGGAGAGACAGAGAGGGGAGGAGAGACAGAGGGGAGGGAGAGAGAGACAGAGAGGGGAGGAGAGAGAGAGGGGGGGAGACAGAGAGGAGGGAGAGACAGAGAGGGGAGGAGAGACAGAGAGGGGAGGAGAGGAGAGGGGGAGAGAGAGAGACAGAGAGAGGGGAGGAGAGACAGAGAGGGGAGGAGAGACAGAGGGGAGGAGAGAGAGGAGGAGAGACAGACAGAGGAGGGGAGAGACAGGAGGGGAGGAGAGACAGAGAGGGGGGTGAGAGGAGAGGTGACAGAGAGGAGGGGAGAGAGGGAGGACAGAGAGGGGAGGAGAGACAGAGAGGGGAGAGAGAGGGAGAGAGGGGGAGGAGAGACAGAGAGGGGAGAGGGGAGGAGAGACAGAGAGGTGACAGAGAGGAGAGACAGAGGGGAGGGAGAGACAGAGAGGGGAGAGACAGAGAGGGGAGGAGAGACAGAGAGGGAGAGAGACAGGGAGAGGGAGGAGAGACAGAGAGGGGAGGAGAGACAGAGAGGGGGAGAGAGACAGAGAGTGAGGTGACAGAGAGACAGAGGGGGGAGGAGAGAGAGAGAGGGGGGGGAGGAGAGACAGAGAGACAGGGAGACAGAGAGACAGAGAGGGGGAGGAGAGACAGAGAGGGGAGGAGAGACAGAGAGGGGGAGAGAGACAGAGGGGAGGAGAGACAGAGAGGGGGGAGAGGAGAGACAGAGAGGGAGGAGAGACAGAGGGGGGGAGAGACAGAGAGGAGGAGGAGAGACAGAGGGGGGAGAGACAGAGGGAGGAGAGGAGGAGAGTGACAGAGAGAGGAGAGGGAGAGACAGAGGGGGAGGAGAGAGAGAGAGACAGAGAGGGGGGAGGAGAGACAGAGAGAGGAGAGAGAGACAGAGAGGGGAGGAGAGACAGAGAGGGGAGGAGAGACAGAGAGGGGAGGAGAGACAGAGAGGGGGGAGAGAGAGAGGGGAGGAGAGACAGAGAGGGGAGGAGAGACAGAGAGGGGGGAGAGACAGAGAGGGATGAGGTGAGGGAGAGAGGGGAGGAGAGACAGAGAGGGGAGGAGAGACAGAGGGGGGAGAGACAGAGAGGGGAGGAGAGACAGGGGAGAGACAGAGAGGGAGGAGAGACAGAGAGGGGAGGAGAGACAGAGAGAGACAGGAGAGACAGAGGGGGAGGAGAGACAGAGAGGAGGAGAGACAGAGAGGGGGGGTGAGAGACAGAGAGGTGACAGAGAGGGAGGAGAGACAGAGAGGGGAGGAGAGACAGAGAGAGGGAGAGAGAGACAGAGGAGGAGAGGGAGGAGAGACAGAGAGGGGAGAGACAGAGAGAGGGGAGAGGGGGGGAGAGACAGAGAGGAGGAGAGGAGGAGAGACAGAGGGGGAGGAGAGACAGAGAGGGAGAGACAGAGAGGGGGGAGAGAGAGAGAGGAGAGGTGAGAGAGGGGAGGAGAGACAGAGAGGAGGAGAGACAGAGAGGGGAGGAGAGACAGAGAGGGGAGAGACAGAGAGGGGAGGAGAGACAGGAGGGAGGAGAGACAGAGGGGGGTGAGAGGAGAGGTGACAGAGAGGAGGGGAGAGACAGAGAGGAGGAGGAGAGACAGAGAGGAGACAGAGGAGGAGAGGGAGAGACAGAGAGGGAGGAGAGACAGAGAGGAGGGGAGACAGAGAGAGGAGAGAGGGGGAGGAGAGACAGAGGGGGGAGGAGAGACAGAGAGGGAGGAGAGACAGAGAGGGGGGGACAGAGGGGGAGGAGAGACAGAGAGGAGGAGAGAGACAGAGAGGAGAGGTGACAGAGGGAGGAGAGAGGGGAGGAGAGACAGAGAGGGGGGGGGATGAGAGACAGAGAGGAGGAGAGACAGAGAGGGAGGAGAGACAGAGAGGGGAGGAGAGACAGAGAGGGGAGGAGAGACAGGAGGGGAGAGACAGAGAGGGGGGGAGATGAGAGGTGACAGAGGGGGAGACAGAGAGGGGAGAGAGACAGAGAGGGGAGGAGAGACAGAGAGGGGAGGAGAGACAGAGAGGGGGGTTGAGAGGAGAGGTGACAGAGAGGAGGGGGAGAGATGACAGAGAGGGGAGGAGAGACAGAGAGAGGGAGGAGAGACAGAGAGAGAGGGGAGAGAGAGACAGGAGGGGAGGAGAGACAGAGAGGGGAGGAGAGACAGAGAGGGGGGGAGAGACAGAGAGGGGGTGAGGGAGGAGAGACAGGAGGAGGAGACAGAGAGGGAGAGAGACAGAGAGGGGGAGAGACACAGAGAGGGAGGAGAGACAGAGAGGGAGGAGAGACAGGAGGAGAGACAGAGGGGGTGAGAGGAGAGGAGGAGAGACAGGAGGGGGAGAGACAGAGAGGGATGAGAGACAGAGAGGGAGGAGAGACAGAGAGGGAGGAGAGACAGAGAGAGAGGAGAGACAGAGGGAGACAGAGAGACAGAGAGGGGGGGAGGAGAGACAGAGAGGAGGGGGAGAGAGAGAGGGGGGAGACAGAGAGGGGGGTGACAGAGAGGAGAGGTGACAGACAGGGGGAGAGACAGAGAGGGGAGGAGAGACAGAGAGGGGGAGACAGAGAGGGGGTGAGAGGGGAGAGGTGACAGAGAGGGGGAGAGAGACAGAGAGGGAGGAGAGACAGAGAGGAGGAGAGACAGGGGAGAGAGAGAGAGGTGAGAGGAGAGAGGGAGGAGAGACAGAGAGGGGAGGGAGACAGAGAGGGGAGGAGAGACAGAGAGGGGACAGAGAGGGGGGAGAGACAGACAGAGAGGAGGGGAGAGACAGGGGAGGAGAGACAGAGAGGGGGTGAGAGGAGAGACAGAGGGAGAGACAGAGAGGGGAGGAGAGACAGAGAGGGAGAGAGACAGAGAGGGGGGGTGAGAGGAGAGGTGACAGAGAGGAGGGGGAGAGACAGAGAGGGGAGGAGAGACAGAGAGGAGAGAGAGACAGAGAGGGGAGGAGAGACAGAGAGGGAGGAGAGACAGAGAGGGAGAGGAGAGACAGAGAGGGGGTGAGAGACAGAGAGGAGAGGTGACAGAGAGGAGGGGAGGAGAGACAGAGAGGGAGAGAGACAGAGAGGGGAGGAGAGACAGAGAGGGAGGAGAGACAGAGGAGGGGGAGAGGAGAGGAGACAGAGAGGAGGAGGGGAGAGACAGAGAGGGAGGAGAGACAGAGAGGGAGAGAGGGAGTGACAGAGAGGAGGAGAGACAGAGGGGGGAGGAGAGACAGAGAGGAGGAGAGACAGAGAGGGGGGGAGAGACAGAGACAGAGAGGGGGAGGAGAGGAGAGACAGAGAGGAGAGAGACAGAGAGGAGGAGAGAGAGACAGAGAGGAGAGGGTGACAGAGGAGGAGGAGAGACAGGGGAGGAGAGACAGAGAGGGAGGAGAGACAGAGAGAGAGACAGAGAGGAGGGAGAGAGACAGAGAGGAGGAGAGACAGAGAGGGGAGGAGAGACAGAGGGGGGGGGAGACAGAGAGACAGAGAGAGGGGAGGAGAGACAGAGAGGGAGGAGAGACAGAGAGGGAGAGAGAGACAGAGGGAGACAGAGAGAGAGGGGGAGAGACAGAGAGGGAGGAGAGACAGAGAGGGGAGGAGAGACAGAGAGGGGTGAGAGGAGAGGTGACAGAGAGGGGGGAGAGACAGAGAGGGGAGGAGAGACAGAGAGGAGAGAGAGACAGAGAGGGGAGGAGAGACAGAGAGGGGAGGAGAGACAGAGAGGGGAGGAGAGACAGGGGGGTGAGAGGAGAGGTGACAGAGAGGAGGGGGAGACAGAGAGGGGATGAGAGACAGAGAGGGGAGGAGAGACAGAGAGGGGAGGAGAGACAGAGAGAGGACAGAGAGTGGAGAGAGGAGACAGAGAGGGGAGAGACAGACAGAGAGGAGAGAGAGAGAGAGAGGGAGGAGAGAGGGGAGGAGAGACAGACAGAGAGGAGGAGAGACAGAGAGGGAGAGGAGAGACAGAGGAGAGACAGAGAGGGGAGAGACAGAGAGGGAGAGAGACAGAGGGGAGAGAGGAGAGACAGAGAGAGGAGGGAGAGACAGAGAGGAGGAGAGACAGAGAGGGGGGGAGACAGAGGGGAGGAGAGACAGAGAGGGGAGGAGAGACAGAGAGGGGAGGGGATGAGAGACAGAGAGGAGGAGGGGAGAGAGGGGAGGAGAGACAGAGAGGGGAGGGAGGAGAGACAGAGAGACAGAGAGGGGAGGAGAGACAGAGAGGGGAGGAGAGACAGAGAGAGACAGAGAGGAGAGACAGAGAGACAGAGGGGGTGAGAGGGGGTGAGAGAGACAGAGGGGAGGGGGAGACAGAGAGGGGGAGAGACAGAGAGGGGAGAGAGGGGGGTGAGAGGAGAGGTGACAGAGAGGAGGGGAGAGAGACAGAGAGGGGAGGAGAGAGAGACAGAGGAGGAGAGACAGAGAGAGAGACAGAGAGGGGAGGAGAGACAGAGAGGAGGGAGAGAGGGGGAGGAGAGACAGAGAGGGAGGAGAGACAGAGAGGGGAGGAGAGACAGAGAGAGGGGAGGGGGAGACAGAGAGGGAGGAGAGACAGAGAGGAGGACAGAGAGAGAGGGAGGAGAGACAGAGAGGGAGAGGAGGGAGGGGGGGAGAGACAGAGGAGGGGAGGGAGAGACAGAGAGGGAGGAGGGGAGGAGAGACAGAGAGAGACAGAGAGGGAGAGACAGAGAGAGGAGGAGGGAGGAGACAGAGAGGGGAGGAGAGACAGAGAGGGAGGGTGAGACAGAGAGGGGGAGGAGAGACAGAGAGAGGGGGTGAGAGACAGAGAGGTGACAGGAGGAGAGACAGAGAGGGGGGGAGATGACAGAGAGGGAGGAGAGAGAGACAGGGGAGGGGGTGACAGAGAGGGGAGGAGAGACAGAGAGGGGAGTGAGAGACAGAGAGGGAGGAGAGACAGAGAGGGGAGGAGAGACAGAGGGGGGGTGAGAGGAGAGGTGACAGAGAGGAGGGGGAGAGACAGAGAGGGGAGGAGAGACAGAGAGGAGGGGGGGGGAGAGGAGAGGTGACAGAGAGAGGAGGGGGAGAGACAGAGAGGGGAGGAGAGACAGAGAGGGGGGGGAGAGAGAGGGAGGAGAGACAGAGAGGAGGAGAGACAGAGAGGGGAGAGGGGAGACAGAGAGAGAGAGACAGAGAGGGGAGGAGAGACAGAGGGAGAGGTGACAGAGAGGAGGGGGAGGAGAGGGGATGAGAGACAGAGAGGAGAGGGGGAGGAGAGACAGAGAGGGGGGGAGAGACAGAGAGGGGAGAGACAGAGAGGGGGGGAGACAGAGAGAGAGAGACAGGGAGAGACAGAGAGGAGGAGAGGGGGAGAGAGGAGGGGAGAGACAGAGAGGGGGAGAGACAGAGAGGGAGGAGAGACAGAGAGGGGAGGAGAGTGACAGAGAGGAGGGGAGAGGAGAGACAGAGAGGGGGGAGAGACAGAGAGGGGGAGAGAGACAGAAGGGGAGGAGACAGAGAGGGGTGACAGAGAGGGGAGGAGAGACAGAGAGGGGAGGAGAGACAGAGAGGAGGGAGAGACAGAGAGGGGAGGAGAGACAGAGAGGGGAGGAGAGACAGAGAGGGGAGGAGAGACAGAGAGGGGAGGAGAGACAGAGAGGGAGGAGAGACAGAGGGGAGGGGAGAGAGAGAGAGGTGACAGAGAGGAGGGGGAGAGACAGAGGGGGTGAGAGGAGGGGTGACAGAGAGGGGAGGGAGAGACAGAGAGACAGAGAGGGGAGGAGGAGGGGAGAGACAGAGAGGAGGGGTGACAGAGAGGAGGGGAGACAGAGAGGAGGGGAGAGACAGAGAGGAGGGGAGACCGATGGAAGAGGAAACGACATTAGAATCTCTTCAGGAACGGTGGACGGTCTGAACGGGTCTTTATGGGGAAATGGATATGATGCAATTAGATGGCAATCAACGTTAAGTGAACCTGTCTGGAAACATGGTAAACACGCATCATAAAGTGGAAAACACAACCATGTTGGTGGGCCTTACTTCTCCACTGCAGAGCGTTTCTGGGACTTGGACTGGTAGTTGAGCGCCATCTTGGTCTCCATACCAGTGTAGATGGCAACAGCTAGGAGACACAAACCAGAGGGTCAACTTGGGGAGACATTTCACATCTGTGAAGATGAAGGAAAGAGACTAGGAAAGGGAACAACACTGTAATATTGAGATGCAGCCCCGATGACAATAATATCAGTCAGATCTGACAAGTCTCTGTCGGTACTGAATACTGTCATGGTGTCCTACAATTATCTGAGAAATCAACTCCCATCACACTCATCTGATTTCATAATAAGACTTGGCTTGCAGTCATGTCATCTCATGCAGTGTACTGACTGCATTCCTGCGTGACAGTTAGCAATATTCTCACTCATACAGGTCTGTACAGGCCTCAGCAGCTGGCCTCAATATGCAACCCACAGTGTGAACACAGGAACTTAATGATTTGGAAAGGAACCTCTAAACCAGGGGTGTCAAACTCAAATACCCAGTGGGCCAAAATGTAAAACCTGAACAAAGTCACGGGCCAACATTGAACAAATTAACCTTTTAATATGGACCCAAACAAGTTTTGCTTTAACATTGAATATGGAACAAGCATCGCTTATTACCATACAATATATAATTTAATAGTGGAGACATGCAAAATCGAATTTCAAATGAAAAAACACATCAATGGCATTCATTTATTAAATAAATAAAATTTAAATAAAAATTGTATGCCTCTTTTCTATTTGCAGCCTTCTGATTTAAATACCAAAATAAACTTTTTCCACTGGCTAATAATTTGACAAATAAAATGATAATAAATCAATCAACCATTCAAGCCCATGCCTTGTAGCAAGAAAAAGTGCATAAAGAAAACGTTAATTATTGCACACTGGTCTAATCTGATGTGCCCAAGCCAGATACCTGGCATCTCTTCTTGGATGCTAGTTCATCAATGTCTGGGCTCAAGCTCTGAGCTGAAGAAATCCTCAGTATCGAGCGAAGATGTTCATCAGTCAGACGTCTCCTGTGAGTTGTTTTGGTCATCTTCATCGAGGAGAAAAGTTGCTCGCATAGATAAGTGCTGCCGAACATGGAGAGCATCTGAGCAGCTTGGGTGCGGAGCTGAGGCATTGTGTCAGGGATGAACCGTGGAAACTGTGCGGCGCCCACAGCATCATACTTTGACTTCAGCGTGTCGTTGCACTGGAGTTCAATCAGCTCCATTTGGATGTTGGTTGGTGCATTTTCCACATCAACTGCGAAGGGATTACTAAGCAGTTCAAACTTGCATTTCTGGGCATTGAAGTCGGCAAATCGCCGGCGAGAACACTGAGTTTTTCAGCAAACTGTGCGCATGGGAACACGGCGGTAGAGATCTGCGCTTTTATGGATTGGCAGCAGGGAAAATGGCAAGGGTTTCCTTGCAGCATCTGATTCTCCCACAGGCACAGTTTAGTTTTGAAGGCCCTCACTGCAGCGTACATGTCTGTGATGATGCGCCCCCGCCCCTGAAGCTGCAGGTTCAGCGCATCGAGATGGCTCGAGATGTCACAGAGAAAGGCCAGCTCACACAGGAACTTTTGCTCCCGGAGCTCTGCTGTATCCTTCCCTTTGGTTTCCAGGAATTGACATATTTCCTCACGCAGCTCGAAACATCTGTTCAGTACTTTTCCTCTGCTTAGCCATCTCACCTCTGTGTGATACGGCACGTCTGCGTATTCCGAACCACACTCCTCCAGAAAAGATTTAAACTGACGGTGATTTAGACCTTTGGCTCTTATAAAGTTAACTACCTGTGTTACTGTGGTCATAACATGTTCCATCTTTAGGGCTTTGGCACACAGTGCTTCCTGATGTATGATGCAGTGGTAAACAGTTAGCTCACCTGCACAGTTCTCTTCCCGCATCTTCTCCCGAACCATGCCCACCAGTCCACTCTTTTTACCGCACATCGCTGGCGCACCTTAATCCAACGAGTTTATCCCACGGCAGCTTTATTTCAGTTACACATTTGGAAACCTCCTCAAAGATTTCCTTTCCTGTGGTTGTGCCATGCATTGATTTGAATCCTAATAGCTCCTCCGTAACACACAGATTTGAGTCCACTCCACGGATGAAGACTGACAGCTGAGCAGTATCAGATGCGTCGCAGCTCTCATCCACAGCGAGGGAGAACGCAACAAAATCTCTTTCCTTTTCCATCAGCTGGTCATACAGATTGGTGGCAAGATCACATGTGCGATCAGCTACTGTGTTCCTGCTCAGGCTCACGTTTGAAAATGCTTGTTTTTTCTCTGGGCATACGAGGTCACAAACCTTCATCATGCACTTTTTCATGAACTCTCCCTCATTAAAGGGCCGGGCTGATTTTGCGATCTCTGCTGCCACTATATAACTAGCCTTTACAGCAGCCTCGCTTTGTGATGTGGCTTTTTTAAACATATTCTGTTGTGAAACCAAACTTCTTTTCATCTCCTCTACTTTCTGGCTCCTTTGAGTCATGTCCAGGTCCTTGTATTTGTCATGGTGTTTCGTTTCATAGTGTCGTCTAATGTTGTACTCCTTACTTACAGCCACGTTGACTCCACAAACAAGACAAACAGGTTTGTCTTTTACATATGTAAACAGATATTCTGCCTCCCACTTGTCCAGAAAGCTCCTGTTTTCTGCCTTTCTTTTCGCCATTTTTGGGAAGGGTTAGCTCGCTGACAGTTGTAGCGTCTATGTTGCTATGACTACTGTCACAGAGGAGAGAGCGTTTCTGGGTCCTGTCCTGATTGGCGTGCGAAAACAGCAGAGCATTATGGGATTCGTAGTATTAGTGGTGAATGCGCTGTATAATACCGGCGGGCCAGCTCTAGTAGTAATTTGGTATTGTCTCGCGGGCCAAATATAATTACCCCGCGGGCCAAATTTGGCCCACGGGCCAGAGTTTGACACCCATGCTCTAAACATTCCAAAACCATTATATGAATGAAAACTAGGAATCCATTTTAGATTCTATAACTGATGTCATTACAAGGTCACCCAGTGTAGTGTCTTTAGATTCTATTAGTGATGTCATTACAAGGTCACCCAGTGTAGTGTCTTTAGATTCTATTAGTGATGTCATTACAAGGTCACCCAGTGTAGTGTCTTTAGATTCTATTAGTGATGTCATTACAAGGTCACCCAGTGTAGTGTCTTTAGATTCTATTAGTGATGTCATTACAAAGTCACACAGTGTAGTGTCTTTAGATTATATTAGTGATGTCATTACAAGGTCACCCAGTGTAGTGTCTTACCATATATGTGCTGTGTGTTTTTCAGTGTCGCCCCTCTGAGAAGTAGGTTCTCAGATCCTAAAGGCCTGAAGAAAACACAGAACACACTTCTCTGTTAGAAAATATATATATATATATTTTTTTGTGCAAACACACAAGCAATGACTTCCTGAATTTGGAGTCTATTTCCTGGGTATGGATTTACCTCGCGATGGGCTCGTTTCTGTCGGAATAAATATTGATTCGTCCCACGAATCTGTCCAAGGAGAGAGGGAATGCATGTGTGAGTTAGTGTGTTTTGCGTTGTTTTTCTCTATACAACCAGTTCTGATTGTCTGGATGCAGTGTTGTGTGCAGTGTTGTCACTCACTTGTAGAGGTCTGGTTGTGGTTGTTCACATTCAATAGAAGCCTGTAGAGTATCAAAATCTTCCTCTGTGATGAAGGCCTTAGTGTCCTGCACAGCATAGTAGGTCTTTGTGGAGGGATGGAGAGAGTCACAGCGAGATCAGGAACACACCGAGCCAAGACGCATCTCACACTACCCCTCTAATGAAACAGAATACAAACTCTCTCTCTCCATTTCGCTCCATCTCTCTATATCCCTCACATACACACTCATACCCTCTCTCTCACTCACTCTTTCCTCTCTGTCCCCTGTCTCCCACGCTCTCTCTCTCTTTCACTCTTCTGTTCTCCCTCAACTCTATCCCATTATTTCCTTATCTCTGCCTCAGCCACCTCTCCCATCTCCCTCAACCTCTCTCTCAGTCAGAGTGTAGTGTTACCTTGTGACTGGACTCCCCGTCCAGACTGGCTGTGGTGACAAAACATGTCCCGTCCTCCCTACTGGTGGAGAGAAGGATGAGGTCACAGGGGAACGTCTCATCTTCCTTGATCAGCACCACATCACCCACCTGGGAGAGAGGGAAGGAAGGAAGGAAGGAAGGAAGGAAGGAAGGAAGTAAGGAAGGAAGGAAGGAAGGAAGGAAGGAAGGAAGGAAGGAAGGAAGGAAGGAAGGAAGGAAGGAAGGAAGGAAGGAAGGAAGGAAGGAAGGAAGGAAGGAAGGGTGAATGGGTGGGTTGGAAGGTAGGGCGTGAGATGTCTTTAGCTCAATAGGATAACACAGTCTTGAGTTGTCTAAAGCAGTGGTTCCCAAACTGTGGGTCGGACCCACTTGTGGGTCACTGAGGGTCCAGGTTGAGAGCGGGATGACCTTTGTTGTGCATTGCAAAACATTTTACTTAAAAAATTGGAAAGTAAACAACTAAAACCAAATTAGAAAGTGTGTAGAAAAGATAATGGACATATATATATATATATATTTATTTTATAAGAGTCTAGAATCTTTGAGAACTTACAATCAACAAAATAAAACTAGATAGATTGTTTTAGAATGTTTTGAGCATAAGAACACAGCATTAGCCATGTTAAAATATGCAGGACATGTGCTTAAAAATTGCACAACTTTCTCTTAGCTCCATGACAAAATGTGTAGAATTGCAGGAAATTAGCTTTAAAATTGAAAAATGTTCTCTCCGCTGCCAAAATGATATTTGGTACTTCATCTTTGGTCTGTTTATGTTTTTTCTCTGCTCAACCCTTATGGTGGGTCGCGACTCCAAATTAATGTATATTTTTTCCTCTGCTCAACCCTTATGGTGGGTCGTGACTCCAAATGAATGTATATTTTTTCCTCTGCTCAACCCTTATGGTGGGTCGCGACTCCAAATTAATGTATATTTTTTCCTCTGCTCAACCCTTATGGTGGGTCGTGACTCCAAATTAATGTATATTTTTTCCTCTGCTCAACCCTTATGGTGGGTCGTGACTCCAAATTAATGTATATTTTTTCCTCTGCTCAACCCTTATGGTGGGTCGTGACTCCAAATTAATGTATATTTTTGGGTCATGAAGCAAGAAAGTTTCCCAACCCCTGATCCAAAGAACCCAGGTTTGATCCCAGGTCATTTTTAGCTGTAGGATGATACGTACCCTCAGCTTACGACTCTGTTTCCTGATCACCTTCCCATGCTGCACCTCGTGCACAGGACACTGGTTAATAGCATTGTCTGCTTTGTGCCTGAGCCAGTCCTCATAGCCCTGTTTGATGGCCGTGACAGTGATGACAAAGAAGAGAGGTAGTCCGCTGGTGATGGGACTGGTGGGAGTGTCAATTATCAACTGAAGAGGGCGGAAAGAGAGAAAGAGAGAATGATCTATTGTTATCTGAAACTTCTGCGTTTGCCAGATTTATATTTCTTGCCAAAAAAAACTTAAATTGACTCAAATTGAATCTACCAGTCAAGCTCTGACCTGGACAAGAAATATGATGAGGAAGTAGAAATTGGCAATTCTTCTAAACTGCTCAAACAAATTCTTCGGAACAAAATTCCAGAAGGTGTACTGGGGAAAGGGAAGCAACAGCAAATGGTTATAACATGGTTGTAATGTGGTTATAATATGGTTGTAACGTGGTTATAACGTGGTTGTAATGTGGTTATAACGTGGTTGTAATGTGGTTGTAGCATGGTTGTAATGTGGTTATAACATGGTTGAAATGTGGTTGTAGCATGGTTGTAATGTGGTTATAACATGGTTGTAATGTGGTTATAACGTGGTTGTAACGTGGTTGTAACATGGTTGTAATGTGGTTATAACATGGTTGTAATGTGGTTATAACGTGGTTGTAATGTGGTTGTAGCATGGTTATAACGTGGTTGTAATGTGGTTGTAACATGGTTGTAATGTGGTTATAACATGGTTGTAACGTGGTTGTAATGTGGTTGTAACATGGTTGTAATGTGGTTATAACATGGTTGTAATGTGGTTGTAATGTGGTTATAACATGGTTGTAATGTGGTTATAATGTGGTTGTAATGTGGTTGTAGCATGGTTGTGGTTCTCACCTTGGAGGAGATGATACGGTTGTCGGGGTACCTCTGGGGAATGTAGGCCTCTGCTCCCGGTGGGGGCTCCTTGTTTCCGATGTACACCGTCCTGGTGTCCACCCAGTTCTCCTCTCCAGCACACTGCACAGAGATCAAGACGTCAAAGGTCAATGCCAGGTCAGCACACAGGTCAGGTCAGATAATGACAGGACAAATCAGGGCAGGTCAGGACAGGACAGGAGAAGACACAGAGGCAACAAATGTAGCCTCATTGCCTGGCTGGGGGCCTGACTGGCTGGTTGTCTGGCAGTTGCTTCCTGCTCCAGCCAACATGTCGTTGTCTCACCAAACTTGGTTAGTGTTGTTGAATGCAGAGACAGTCTGGCAGACACAATAGCATTACAGTCGCAAACAGAATAAATGACTGTGTTGAGTGTAATAAAGTGGCGACCTAACAAACACAACACAACAGACCTCCAGTAGCAGTGAGTAAAGGCTCTGAGTCATGTAACCGGGTGGGGAATGATAAATGAGTGTTGGCTTCAAGCCTTTCACCTTACAATAACTCTCCCATTCAACACTAACTATGACACACGCCTATATACAAACACACACCAACACACACCACAACACCATAGGAAGGTCAACCCACTGATTTCACACCTGTCTGGAATAGTCAAATAGAATAGAATCTGATCAAAAATAATCAAATATGAAAAGAGGGAAATCAAATCAAATATAATATCATCTTAAAGTAATTTCCTTACTCGCTGAGCCTTAAGTTACTAAATGGGTTGCGTCCAGTAGAGTGCTACATGTTTGCCCATGTCTGTTTATCACCAGTGAGCCAGCTCAAGAAGCTGGACAAGCCCAGACAGAGAGACACTGAGGGGATTTGATTATTCCCCCGGAATAATCCCCCAAGTCAACTGGGTTAGCAGGGTGTGAGCCGGGCGCCCCGTTCTGGGCGTTCCAACACTAACTTTCTAGCGTGTATTGCCAATCAGAGCATGTATATGATGCTATACTTTCCTTAGAATACCTCCTTCATCTGAATATAGCGTATATCTTGTTCCATGGATATTGGTCATGTCTTATGTTTGGTTAGCATGTTGTACTTTGTATGTCTCCTTAGTTCTGACAATTTGTCTTGTATGTGAATGTGTTGTATCCATGTCCCCTTTGTATTCCCTCCAGACCAGAACCTTACCTACTGGCCTTTCAAGCCATTCCATATCGCCATCCCCCATGTGCTCCTGGGTCCATTTGCGGTGCCTTTTTTAATGAGTTAATAAATATCCTGAACTGGAAACCTAGTCTTCGACCATCATTCCTGTATTCTTACAAATGCATCATAGTGGCAATATCACTCCTCAACCTAGCCTAAGATACAGTCAACCTAGACTAAGACACAGTCAACCTAGCCTAAGATACAGTCAACCTAGCCTAGGATACAGTCAACCTAGCCTAAGATACAGTCAACCTAGCCTAAGATACAGTCAACCTAGCCTAAGATACAGTAACCCTAGCCTAGGATACAGTCAACCTAGCCTAAGATACAGTCAACCTAGCCTAAGATACAGTCAACCTAGCCTAAGATACAGTCAACCTAGACTAAGATACAGTCAACCTAGCCTAAGATACAGTCAACCTAGCCTAGGATACAGTCAACCTAGCCTAAGATACAGTCAACCTAGCCTAAGATACAGTCAACCTAGCCTAGGATACAGTCAACCTAGCCTAAGATACAGTCAACCTAGCCTAGGATACAGTCAACCTAGCCTAAGATACAGTCAACTTAGCCCAAGATAGTCAACCTAGCCTAGGATACAGTCAACCTAGCCTAGGATACAGTCAACCTAGCCCAAGATACAGTCAACCTAGCCTAAGATACAGTCAACCTAATCTAAGATACAGTCAACCTAGCCCAAGATACAGTCAACCTAGCCTAGGATACAGTCAACCTAGCCCAAGATACAATCAACATAGCCTAAGATACAGTCCAACCTAGCCTAAGATACAGTCCAACCTAGCCTAAGATACAGTCCGACCTAGCCTAAGATACAGTCTGACCTAGCCTAAGATACAGTCCGACCTAGCCTAAGATACAGTCCAACCTAGCCTAAGATACAGTCCAATCTAGCCTAAGACACAGTCAGACCTAGCCTAAGATACAGTCCAACCTAGCCTAAGATACAGTCCAACCTAGCCTAAGATACAATCAACATAGCCTAAGATACAGTCCAACCTAGCCTAAGATACAGTCCAACATAGCCTAAGATACAGTCCAACCTAGCCTAAGATACAGTCCAACCTAGCCTAAGACACAGTCTGACCTAGTCTAAGATACAGTCCAACCTAGCCTAAGACACAGTCTGACCTAGTCTAAGATACAGTCTGACCTAGTCTAAGATACAGTCCAACCTAGCCTAAGACACAGTCTGACCTAGTCTAAGATACAGTCCAACCTAGCCTAAGATACAGTCCAACATAGCCTAAGATACAGTCCAACCTAGCCTAAGACACAGTCTGACCTAGTCTAAGATACAGTCCAACCTAGCCTAAGACACAGTCTGACCTAGTCTAAGATACAGCCCAACCTAGCCTAAGACACAGTCTGACCTAGTCTAAGATACAGTCCAACCTAGCCTAAGACACAGTCTGACCTAGTCTAAGATACAGTCCAACCTAGCCTAAGACACAGTCTGACCTAGTCTAAGATACAGTCCAACCTAGCCTAAGACACAGTCTGACCTAGTCTAAGATACAGTCCAACCTAGCCTAAGACACAGTCTGACCTAGTCTAAGATACAGTCCAACCTAGCCTAAGATACAGTCCAACATAGCCTAAGATACAGTCCAACCTAGCCTAAGATACAGTCCAACCTAGCCTAAGACACAGTCTGACCTAGTCTAAGATACAGTCCAACCTAGCCTAAGACACAGCCTGACCTAGTCTAAGATACAGTCCAACCTAGCCTAAGACACAGTCTGACCTAGTCTAAGATACAGTCCAACCTAGCCTAAGACACAGTCTGACCTTGTCTAAGATACAGTCCAACCTAGCCTAAGACACAGTCTGACCTAGTCTAAGATACAGTCCAACCTATCCTAAGACACAGTCTGACCTAGTCTAAGATACAGTCCAACCTAGCATAAGACACAGTCTGACCTAGTCTAAGATACAGTCCAACCTAGCCTAAGACACAGTCTGACCTGGTCTAAGATACAGTCCAACCTAGCCTAAGACACAGTCTGACCTAGTCTAAGATACAGTCCAACCTAGCCTAAGATACAGTCCAACATAGCCTAAGATACAGTCCAACCTAGCCTAAGATACAGTCCAACCTAGCCTAAGACACAGTCTGACCTAGTCTAAGATACAGTCCAACCTAGCCTAAGACACAGTCTGACCTAGTCTAAGATACAGTCTGACCTAGTCTAAGATACAGTCCAACCTAGCCTAAGACACAGTCTGACCTAGTCTAAGATACAGTCCAACCTAGCCTAAGATACAGTCCAACATAGCCTAAGATACAGTCCAACCTAGCCTAAGATACAGTCCAACCTAGCCTAAGACACAGTCTGACCTAGTCTAAGATACAGTCCAACCTAGCCTAAGACACAGTCTGACCTAGTCTAAGATACAGCCCAACCTAGCCTAAGACACAGTCTGACCTAGTCTAAGATACAGTCCAACCTAGCCTAAGACACAGTCTGACCTAGTCTAAGATACAGTCCAACCTAGCCTAAGACACAGTCTGACCTAGTCTAAGATACAGTCCAACCTAGCCTAAGACACAGTCTGACCTAGTCTAAGATACAGTCCAACCTAGCCTAAGACACAGTCTGACCTAGTCTAAGATACAGTCCAACCTAGCCTAAGATACAGTCCAACATAGCCTAAGATACAGTCCAACCTAGCCTAAGATACAGTCCAACCTAGCCTAAGACACAGTCTGACCTAGTCTAAGATACAGTCCAACCTAGCCTAAGACACAGTCTGACCTAGTCTAAGATACAGTCCAACCTAGCCTAAGACACAGTCTGACCTAGTCTAAGATACAGTCCAACCTAGCCTAAGACACAGTCTGACCTGGTCTAAGATACAGTCCAACCTAGCCTAAGACACAGTCTGACCTAGTCTAAGATACAGTCCAAGCTAGCCTAAGATACAGTCCAACCTAGCCTAAGACACAGTCTGACCAAGTCTAAGATACAGTCCAACCTAGCCTAAGACACAGTCTGACCTAGTCTAAGATACAGTCCAACCTAGCCTAAGATATGTCGCAATGTTTGATTTGAACTGATTCCACTGTGAGGATATTCCGCAAAGTTCCAGTGTGGTTTTTCAGTATAACCTGTAAGACAAGCAAATGTGTTCAGCCATCCAGGCTCTGGTAAGTTGTGGTTCATAAGAGGCCAGTGTGAGGTGATGAGTGTGGTTTCCTAGTATGGCCGGTGAAACTACGCTTAGAATGCCCCTACCGCACCACGGGTCCACCCATCCATCCCATTAGACAGGGATTACATTGAGCCAGCATGTGTAGCATTAGCATCTTTAGCTAGCGGTTATGTAAGTGGGGCGAGTACAGGCTAACATCCCTTTAGATATTATTTTTACTCACAGAGGGCACTGTGGTATATCGGCCAAGCAGATTAAACATCCGTTAGCTCTTGTTAATGAATTAGTCCTTTGTCGTTCAGTTGGCAGAGCATCGCGTTTGTAACACCAGGGTAGTGGGTTTGATTCCCGGGACCACCCAATCATAGAAATGTCTGCACGCATGACTGGAAGACACTTTGGATAAAAGTGTCTGCTAAATGGCACAGGGACAATCAGGCTTACAGTTTCATCATACAGTATCGTTGTTGCATCACAATGTACTGTAACAAAACTGAACCTTTTAACTTATCTTGTCCTGGGCAGTGTATTTCTCTCATAAAACATTCAGCCCTAGTTCTCTACATGATTTCATTCATAGAACCAGATTTTAATTCAATAAAAGTTTCATTTTTTGGAGACAATAGGAAATAGGACTCAATCGGAAGTCAACACGTTAGTTTGTATTTAGCTAGGGTCTAACGCGCTAGCAGAATACCAGAGATTCAGTATTAAAGTGAATTACTCACTTTTCTCGTCCCTGAATAAGTTCTCCTGTTACCTTGGTTGGCTGCTGAGCACAAGCCTGTGTCTCACAGGGGACTGCAGCATAAAGACTGAACAAAGAACACACGCACACACCTACAGATAACACCTGAGAGCCTACTAGTCATCAGACAAGATCCTTCTCTTTTTCATTCCCTCTCTACTCTTTCTCTCTCCCTCGCTCTCTCCTATTTCCCTACTCTCCCCCCTCTCTCTGTAATAAAGTGGCTAGTAGCCCCATGCTAGGCTCTACAACCCTGGTGAGGGGCCGTGTGTCCACTGAGCCTCTCACAGCAGACCTCCCACCCTGCTCTACACCATAGTATTACTATACTACAGCTGTCTCCATACCATAGTATTACTATACTACAGCTGTCTCCATACCATAGTATTACTATACTACAGCTGTCTCCATACCATAGTATTACTATACTACAGCTGTCTCCATACCATAGTATTACTATACTACAGCTGTCTCCATACCATAGTATTACTATACTACAGCTGTCTCCATACCATAGTATTACTATACTACAGCTGTCTCCATACCATAGTATTACTATACTACAGCTGTCTCCATACCATAGTATTACTATACTACAGCTGTTTCTATACCATAATATTACTATACTACAGCTGTCTCCATACAATAGTATTACTATACTACAGCTGTCTCCATACCATAGTATTACTATACTACAGCTGTCTCCCTACCATAGTATTACTATACTACAGCTGTCTCCATACCATAGTATTACTATACTACAGCTGTCTCCATACCATAGTATTACTATACTACAGCTGTCTCCATACCATAGTATTACTATACTACAGCTGTCTCCATACCATAGTATTACTATACTACAGCTGTTTCTATACCATAATATTACTATACTACAGCTGTCTCCATACAATAGTATTACTATACTACAGCTGTCTCCATACCATAGTATTACTATACTACAGCTGTCTCCCTACCATAGTATTACTATACTACAGCTGTCTCCATACCATAGTATTACTATACTACAGCTGTCTCCATATCATAGTATTACTATACTACAGCTGTCTCCATACCATAGTATTACTATACTACAGCTGTCTCCATACCATAGTATTACTATACTACAGCTATCTCCATACCATAGTATTACTATACTACAGCTGTCTCCATAACATAGTATTACTATACTACAGCTGTCTCCATACCATAGTATTACTATACTACAGCTGTCTCCATACCATAGTATTACTATACTACAGCTGTCTCCATACCATAGTATTACTATACTACTCCTCTTTAAGGAATACCTAGGATAGGATAAAGTAATCCTTCTCACCCCCCTTAAAAGATTTAGATGCACTATTGTAAAGTGGCTGTTCCACTGGATGTCATAAGGTGAATGCACCAATTTGTAAGTCGCTCTGGATAAGAGCGTCTGCTAAATTACTTAAATGTAAATGTAAATGTCTCCATACCATAGTATTACTATACTACAGCTGTCTCCATACCATAGTATTAATATACTACAGCTGTCTCTACACCATAGTATTACTATACTACAGCTGTCTCCATACCATAGTATTACTATACTACAGCTGTCCCCATACCATAGTATTACTATACTACAGCTGTCTCCATACCATAGTATTACTATACTACAGCTGTCTCCATACCATAGTATTACTATACTACAGCTGTCTCTACACCATAGTATTACTATACTACAGCTGTCTCCCTACCATAGTATTACTATACTACAGCTGTCTCCATACCATAGTATTACTATACTACAGCTGTCCCCATACCATAGTATTACTATACTACAGCTGTCTCCATACCATAGTATTACTATACTACAGCTGTCTCCATACCATAGTATTACTATACTACAGCTGTCTCCATACCATAGTATTACTATACTACAGCTGTCTCTACACCATAGTATTACTATACTACAGCTGTCTCCCTACCATAGTATTACTATACTACAGCTGTCTCCATACCATAGTATTACTATACTACAGCTGTCCCCATACCATAGTATTACTATACTACAGCTGTCTCCATACCATAGTATTACTATACTACAGCTGTCTCCATACCATAGTATTAATATACTACAGCTGTCTCCATACCATAGTATTACTATACTACAGCTGTCTCCATACCATAGTATTACTATACTACAGCTGTCTCCATACCATAGTATTACTATACTACAGCTGTCCCCATACCATAGTATTACTATACTACAGCTGTCTCCATACCATAGTATTACTATACTACAGCTGTCTCCATACCATAGTATTACTATACTACAGCTGTCTCCATACCATAGTATTACTATACTACAGCTGTCCCCATACCATAGTATTACTATACTACAGCTGTCTCCATACCATAGTATTACTATACTACAGCTGTCCCCATACCATATTATTCCTATACTACAGCTGTCTCCATACCATAGTATTACTATACTACAGCTGTCTCCATACCATAGTATTACTATACTACAGCTGTCTCCATACCATAGTATTACTATACTACAGCTGTCTCCATACCATAGTATTACTATACTACAGCTGTCTCCATGCCATGGTATTACTATACTACAGCTGTCTCCATACCATAGTATTACTATACTACAGCTGTCTCCATACCATAGTATTACTATACTACAGCTGTCTCCATACCATAGTATTACTATACTACAGCTGTCTCCATACCATAGTATTACTATACTACAGCTGTCTCCATACCATAGTATTACTATACTACAGCTGTCTCTATACCATATTATTACTATACTACAGCTGTCTCCATACCATAGTATTACTATACTACAGCTGTCTCCCTACCATAGTATTACTATACTACAGCTGTCTCCATACCATAGTATTACTATACTACAGCTGTCTCTATACCATAGTATTACTATACTACAGCTGTCTCCATACCATAGTATTACTATACTACAGCTGTCTCCATACCATAGTATTACTATACTACAGCTGTCTCCATACCATATTATTACTATACTACAGCTGTCTCCATACCATAGTATTACTATACTACAGCTGTCTCCATACCATAGTATTACTATACTACAGCTGTCTCCATACCATAGTATTACTATACTACAGCTGTCTCCATACCATAGTATTACTATACTACAGCTGTCTCTATACCATAGTATTACTATACTACAGCTGTCTCCATACCATAGTATTACTATACTACAGCTGTCTCTATACCATAGTATTACTATACTACAGCTGTCTCCATACCATAGTATTACTATACTACAGCTGTCTCCATACCATAGTATTACTATACTACAGCTGTCAACAATGCTCTTTACTAGAGTGACTTATAGCCTCTGTGTCAGTTTGTTGCTGTTGGCAACTCATTGTGATTGGTTTGTTGTTTGATATGAGTTAGTATCTTCTCCTGAGTAAAGATGGATGTTATAACAACATTCACAGAATGAATAGTGAAATCATTATCACACTGACCTCCCCTTGCCCAGACAAACAGACATTACACACACATCTCCTGATGCAGTAGAAAATGAGGTGACGGTAATCCCTGTCCAGGGAATAGGTGGTTTTTCCCTAGCAACGTACCCTAGTTTTCAGCCATGTCTCGCGGGGTTAAGTCACTGAGCACTCCTAGTCTCCAGCCGTGTCTCGCGGGGTTAAGTCACTGAGCACTCCTAGTTTCCAGCCGTGTCTCGCGGGGTTAAGTCACTGAGCACTCCTAGTTTCCAGCCGTGTCTCGCGGGGTTAAGTCACTGAGCACTCCTAGTCTCCAGCCGTGTCTCGCGGGGTTAAGTCACTGAGCACTCCTAGTCTCCAGCCGTGTCTCGCAGGGTTAATTCACTGGGCACTCCTAGTCTCCAGCCGTGTCTCGCGGGGTTAAGTCACTGAGCACTCCTAGTCTCCAGCCGTGTCTCGCAGGGTTAATTCACTGGGCACTCCTAGTCTCCAGCCGTGTCTCGCGGGGTTAAGTCACTGAGCACTCCTAGCTTCCAGCCGTGTCTCGCGGGGTTAAATCACTGAGCACTCCTAGCTTCCAGCCGTGTCTCGCGGGGTTAAATCACTGAGCACTCCTAGCTTCCAGCCGTGTATCACAGGATTAAGTCACTGAGCACTCCTAGCCTCCAGCCGTGTCTCACGGGGTTAAATCACTGAGCACTCCTAGCTTCCAGCCGTGTATCAGAGGATTAAGTCACTGAGCAGTCCTAGTTTCCAGCCGTGTCTCGCGGGGTTAAGTCACTGAGCACTCCTAGTCTCCAGCCGTGTCTCGCGGGGTTAAGTCACTGAGCACTCCTAGCCTCCAGCCGTGTCTCACGGGGTTAATTCACTGGGCACTCCTAGTCTCCAGCCGTGTCTCGCGGGGTTAAGTCACTGAGCACTCCTAGTCTCCAGCCGTGTCTCGCAGCGTTAATTCACTGGGCACTCCTAGTCTCCAGCCGTGTCTCGCGGGGTTAAGTCACTGAGCACTCCTAGTCTCCAGCCGTGTCTCACAGGGTTAATTCACTGAGCACTCCTAGTCTCCAGCCGTGTCTCACAGGGTTAATTCCCTGAGCACTCCTAGTCTCCAGCCGTATCTCACAGGGTTAATTCCCTGGGCACTCCTAGTCTCCAGCCGTGTCTCACAGGGTTAATTCACTGAGCACTCCTAGTCTCCAGCCGTGTCTCGCAGGGTTAATTCACTGGGCACTCCTAGTCTCCAGCCGTGTCTCGCGGGGTTAAGTCACTGAGCACTCCTAGCTTCCAGCCGTGTCTCGCGGGGTTAAATCACTGAGCACTCCTAGCTTCCAGCCGTGTATCACAGGATTAAGTCACTGAGCACTCCTAGCCTCCAGCCGTGTCTCACGGGGTTAAATCACTGAGCACTCCTAGCTTCCAGCCGTGTATCACAGGATTAAGTCACTGAGCACTCCTAGCCTCCAGCCGTGTCTCGCGGGGTTAAATCACTGAGCACTCCTAGCTTCCAGCCGTGTATCACAGGATTAAGTCACTGAGCACTCCTAGCCTCCAGCCGTGTCTCACGGGGTTAAATCACTGAGCACTCCTAGTCTCCAGCCGTGTCTCGCAGGGTTAATTCACTGGGCACTCCTAGTTTCCAGCCGTGTCTCGCGGGGTTAAGTCACTGAGCACTCCTAGTCTCCAGCCGTGTCTCGCGGGGTTAAGTCACTGAGCACTCCTAGCCTCCAGCCGTGTCTCACGGGGTTAATTCACTGGGCACTCCTAGTCTCCAGCCGTGTATCACAGGATTAAGTCACTGAGCAGTCCTAGTTTCCAGCCGTGTCTCGCGGGGTTAAGTCACTGAGCACTCCTAGTCTCCAGCCGTGTCTCGCGGGGTTAAGTCACTGAGCACTCCTAGTCTCCAGCCGTGTATCACAGGATTAAGTCACTGAGCAGTCCTAGTTTCCAGCCGTGTCTCGCGGGGTTAAGTCACTGAGCACTCCTAGTCTCCAGCCGTGTCTCGCGGGGTTAAGTCACTGAGCACTCCTAGCTTCCAGCCGTGTCTCGCGGGGTTAAATCACTGAGCACTCCTAGCTTCCAGCCGTGTATCACAGGATTAAGTCACTGAGCACTCCTAGCCTCCAGCCGTGTCTCACGGGGTTAAATCACTGAGCACTCCTAGCTTCCAGCCGTGTATCACAGGATTAAGTCACTGAGCAGTCCTAGTTTCCAGCCGTGTCTCGCGGGGTTAAGTCACTGAGCACTCCTAGTCTCCAGTCGTGTCTCGCGGGGTTAAGTCACTGAGCACTCCTAGCCTCCAGCCGTGTCTCACGGGGTTAATTCACTGGGCACTCCTAGTCTCCAGCCGTGTCTCGCGGGGTTAAGTCACTGAGCACTCCTAGTCTCCAGCCGTGTCTCGCAGGGTTAATTCACTGGGCACTCCTAGTCTCCAGCCGTGTCTCGCGGGGTTAATTCACTGAGCACTCCTAGTCTCCAGCCGTGTCTCACAGGGTTAATTCCCTGAGCACTCCTAGTCTCCAGCCGTATCTCACAGGGTTAATTCACTGGGCACTCCTAGTCTCCAGCCGTGTCTCGCGGGGTTAAGTCACTGAGCACTCCTAGTCTCCAGCCGTATCTCACAGGGTTAATTCCCTGGGCACTCCTAGTCTCCAGCCGTGTCTCACAGGGTTAATTCACTGGGCACTCCTAGTCTCCAGCCGTGTCTCACAAGGTTAATTCACTGGGCACTCCTAGTCTCCAGCCGTATCTCACAGGGTTAATTCACTGGGCACTCCTAGTCTCCAGCCGTATCTCACAGGGTTAATTCACTGGGCACTCCTAGTCTCCAGCCATATCTCACAGGGTTAATTCACTGGGCACTCCTAGTCTCCAGCCGTATCTCACAGGGTTAATTCACTGGGCACTCCTAGTCTCCAGCCGTATCTCACAGGGTTAAGTCACTGGGCACTCCTAGTCTCCAGCCGTGTCTCGCGGGGTTAAGTCACTGAGCACTCCTAGTGTCCTAGACTACTCTGGTCACCCCCACTAGTGCTCAGCTATTTTGAGCTCACCTGTCCTATACACACCTCAGACAGGATAGGAGGAGACTCTACCTCTGGATCATTGAGCCTAAGGAGGTTTGAATTGGTCTTATCTGACCTGAAACAGGCCATCCAAGGGTGCATCTCAGTAGTCTATAGCAACACCCTCTTCTAGTCTCCTTACCCTTTGACTGGTGATTCTGGGGATAGATCCCAAAAGTCTTCCAAAAGTATTTTTTTTTTTTTTTTTTACCTTTATTTAACCAGGCAAGTCAGTTAAGAACACATTCTTATTTTCAATGACGGCCTGGGAACAGTGGGTTAACTGCCTGTTCAGGGGCAGAACGACAGATTTGTACCTTGTCAGCTCGGGGGTTTGAACTCGCAACCTTCCAGTTACTATTCCAACGCTCTAACCACTAGGCTACGCTGCCGCCCCAATAGTATTATGATGCTGGTTCACCAATCAAAGGGTTAAGAGTGGAGAAGAGGATGCCACTATAGACTATTGAGATGCAGCCGTAGCTGATCTGTTTCAGTGATCTGAGCAGCAGAAGAGATGAGAGAAGACAGAGCATGAGGAAGAGAGAGGAGAGAAGAGCAGCCTTCTGTTCTGTGTGTATCAGCAGCAGACTGGGAACAGCTGGGATCTCCTCTCCCCAGATAAGAGCTGGTCCGCTCTCTCTCACGGTCAACCCACACTCTTGCTTTCTCTTTCCTTTTCACAATCCCTACATTTATCTTGCTCACTCAGCTCACTCTCAGACATACACCACTCCCTATCTCAGATGAGTCACGAGAGAAAGAGCGGGTGTGAGAGTGAGAAAGAGAGAGTGTTTATTGTTCAGGAGCAGAGGAGGCAGCTTCTACCATGAACACTGTATTGTCCTCTGCCTGACAGAGGAAAGGGAGTCACCCTCAACCAGAGAAACAACGGGAACAGAGAGACATCCACACAACTAGAACCAATTTAACCTATTAACTTTATGGATGATAAAGATGTATTCTATGTTCTATTCTAAAAAACAACCCTCTTCCAAAACAGATTTTTTCCCCGGGCTTTAAAATATATCCTCTAAGAAATAGCACATGAAAGACACAAACGGATGTTCCTGTTAGAACATGAGGCGGGGCAACGTTAATGAGGGTACAAGCCCACGCATAAATACTGCACATCCTCCCTCCCTGCCCGACGAGAATCAGTAAACACTGACGTAACATGACAGGATAGGTGAAAATCAGAGTTCCTCTACATTGTTTTCACCCATCCAGTAAGGTGTGGGATCTGTGATTAGACTACTAAGTGGGGGAGAAGGGAAGAGTGCCTTTAGTATTGGTACAATACCACTATCTCTTGTACATGGCGTATCATCATGGCATGTCTGCTGATAGTACACAGTCTGTTCTCGTGCTCTCATGGAGGAGAGAAGAGGAGAGCACATATAGATAGACTGGTTAGCATGAGTCTGGAGATGCTGACAACACTCTCGTCTCGCCCACTCCTCTCTATCTATCTCCTGCAATCTTCTCGTCCACTCCTCTCCTCTCTGTCTGCCTCCTGCCCTCTTCTCCCACACATCTCTCTCTATCTACATCCTGCCCTCTTCTCGTCCACTCCTCTCCTCTCTGTCTGCCTCCTGCCCTCTTCTCCCACACATCTCTCTCTATCTACATCCTGCCCTCTTCTCGCACACATCTCTCTATCTATCTCCTGCCCTCTTCTCGCCCACTCCTCTCCTCTCTGTCTGCATCCTGCCCTCTTCTCCCACACATCTCTCTCTATCTACATCCTGCCCTCTTCTCGCCCACTCCTCTCCTCTCTTTCTGCCCTCTTCTCCCACACATCTCTCTATCTACCTCCTGCCCTCTTCTCCCACACATCTCTCTCTATCTACATCCTGCCCTCTTCTCGCCCACTCCTCTCCTCTCTGTCTGCCTCCTGCCCTCTTCTCCCACACATCTCTCTATCTACCTCCTGCCCTCTTCTCCCACACATCTCTCTCTATCTACATCCTGCCCTCTTCTCGCCCACTCCTCTCCTCTCTGTCTGCCTCCTGCCCTCTTCTCCCACACATCTCTCTCTATCTACCTCCTGCCCTCTTCTCCCACACATCTCTCTCTATCTACATCCTGCCCTCTTCTCGCCCACTCCTCTCCTCTCTGTCTGCCTCCTGCCCTCTTCTCCCACACATCTCTCTCTATCTACCTCCTGCCCTCTTCTCGCCCACTCCTCCCCTCTCTGTCTGCCTCCTGCCCTCTTCTCCCACACATCTCTCTCTATCTACCTCCTGCCCTCTTCTCGCCCACTCCTCCCCTCTCTGTCTGCCTCCTGCCCTCTTCTCCCACACATCTCTCTCTATCTACCTCCTGCCCTCTTCTCGCCCACTCCTCTCCTCTCTGTCTGCCCTCTTCTCCCACACATCTCTCTCTATCTACCTCCTGCCCTCTTCTCGTCCACTCCTCCCCTCTCTGTCTGCCTCCTGCCCACTTCTCCCACACATCTCTCTCTGTCTACCTCCTGCCCTCTTCTCGCCCACTCCTCTCCTCTCTGTCTGCCCTCTTCTCCCACACATCTCTCTCTATCTACCTCCTGCCCTCTTCTCGCCCACTCCTCTCCTCTCTGTCTGCCCTCTTCTCCCACACATCTCTCTCTATCTACCTCCTGCCCTCTTCTCGCCCACCTCTCCTCTCTGTCTGCCCTCTTCTCCCACACATCTCTCTCTATCTACCTCCTGCCCTCTTCTCGCCCACTCCTCTCCTCTTTGTCTGCCCTCTTCTCCCACACATCTCTCTCTATCTACCTCCTGCCCTCTTCTCCCACTCCTCTCCTCTCTGTCTGCCCTCTTCTCCCACACATCTCTCTCTATCTACCTCCTGCCCTCTTCTCGCCCACTCCTCTCCTCTCTGTCTGCCCTCTTCTCCCACACCTCTCTCTATCTACCTCCTGCCCTCTTCTCGCCCACTCCTCTCCTCTCTGTCTGCCCTCTTCTCCCACACATCTCTCTCTATCTACCTCCTGCCCTCTTCTCGCCCACTCCTCTCCTCTCTGTCTGCCCTCTTCTCCCACACATCTCTCTCTATCTACCTCCTGCCCTCTTCTCGCCCACTCCTCTCCTCTCTGTCTGCCCTCTTCTCCCACACATCTCTCTCTATCTACCTCCTGCCCTCTTCTCGCACTCCTCTCCTCTCTGTCTGCCCTCTTCTCCCACATCTCTCTCTATCTACCTCCTGCCCTATTCTCGCCACTCTCTCCTCTCTGTCTGCCCTCTTCTCCCACACATCTCTCTCTATCTACCTCCTGCCCTCTTCTCGCCCACTCCTCTCCTCTCTGTCTGCCCTCTTCTCCCACACATATCTCTCTATCTACCTCCTGCCCTCTTCTCGCCCACTCCTCTCCTCTCTGTCTGCCCTCTTCTCCCACACATCTCTCTCTATCTATCTCCTGCCCTCTTCTCGCCCACTCCTCTCCTCTCTGTCTGCCCTCTTCTCCCACACATCTCTCTCTATCTACCTCCTGCCCTCTTCTCGCCCACTCCTCTCCTCTCTGTCTGCCCTCTTCTCCCACACATCTCTCTCTATCTACCTCCTGCCCTCTTCTCGCCCACTCCTCTCCTCTCTGTCTGCCCTCTTCTCCCACACATCTCTATCTATCTCCTGCCCTCTTCTCGCCCACTCCTCTCCTCTCTGTCTGCCCTCTTCTCCCACACATCTCTCTCTATCTACCTCCTGCCCTCTTCTCGCCCACTCCTCTCCTCTCTGTCTGCCCTCTTCTCCCACACATCTCTCTCTATCTACCTCCTGCCCTCTTCTCGCCCACTCCTCTCCTCTCTGTCTGCCCTCTTCTCCCACACATCTCTCTCTATCTATCTCCTGCCCTCTTCTCGTCCACTCCTCTCCTCTCTGTCTGCCCTCTTCTCCCACACATCTCTCTCTATCTATCTCCTGCCCTCTTCTCGCCCACTCCTCTCCTCTCTGTCTGCATCCTGCCCTCTTCTCCCACACATCTCTCTCTCTCTCCATATAACTCCTGACCACATCTCTCTCTCCATCTGCCTCCTGACCTCTTCTCCCACACCCCATCTGCTTCCTCCCAGCTGGCACTTTTGGTTCCTTAGAAGTTGTGGGAACAAAGCCATACGTTTCCTGATGATTAAAACAGATTTCATTTTTTACCATTCTGAGAATGGAAGTGAACCATTTTGCCTGTTCTGGGAACATTTTTAGGTTGCAGGGAGGTTCTGAGAACGTTTATCTATGGTTCCCTGAAAGTTTTCCTGGGAGGTTTTACTAACAATCTGAGAACGGAAATTCTAGGTTATTTGAAGGCAATTAAATAACGTTCTAAGAACATGTTTCTATAAGACTGCTTAGCTTAATGGTTTCTAACTTCCAGCATAGACAGGACACATGGAAATCAATGTGCTTAGGCATTATTCATGCAAACACATTCATTTTTTATTGTGGCACGGCGTCAGTGAGATTCAAACCTATGATCTTCTGTTCTTGATTTGTTTGATCGTAGCTAGCTACATAACTAGCTACATAGCTGTCTTTGTATCAAAGATAATTGTGTAGTCTAGAGCGATTTCCTAGGTTAGCTAGCCAGCTATTGTCGTTCTTTTAACGCAACGTAACGTAATCAACACTGCTAGCTAGCCAGCTAGCCCCGAATAGCAGCACAGTAGAAACTATTACACTCAACGGAACGACTTGATTAGTGTAGTGTCAACAACGCAGCCAATGCCAACTAGCCTACTTAGTCAACAACGCAGCCTCTGCCAGCTAGCCTACTTCAGCAGTACTGTATCATTTTAATCATTTTAGTCAATAAGATTCTTGCTACGTAAGCTTAACTCTCTGAACACTCGTGACGTGTAGTCCACTTGTCATTCCAATCTCCTTTGCATTAGCGTAGCCTCTTGTGTAGCCTGTCAACTATGTGTCTGTCTATCCCTGTTCTCTCCTCTCTGCACAGACCATACAAACGCTCCACACCGCGTGGCCGCGGCCACCCTAATCTGGTGGTCCCAGCGCGCACGACCCACGTGGAGTTCCAGGTCTCCGGTAGCCTCTGGAACTGCCGATCTGCGGCCAACAAGGCAGAGTTCATCTCCGCCTATGTCTCCCTCCAGTCCCTCGACTTCTTGGCACTGACGGAAACATGGATCACCACAGACAACACTGCTACTCCTACTGCTCTCTCTTCGTCTGCCCACGTGTTCTCGCACACCCCGAGAGCTTCTGGTCAGCGGGGTGGTGGCACCGGGATCCTCATCTCTCCCAAGTGGTCATTCTCTCTTTCTCCCCTTACCCATCTGTCTATCGCCTCCTTTGAATTCCATGCTGTCACAGTTACCAGCCCTTTCAAGCTTAACATCCTTATCATTTATCGCCCTCCAGGTTCCCTCGGAGAGTTCATCAATGAGCTTGATGCCTTGATAAGCTCCTTTCCTGAGGACGGCTCACCTCTCACAGTTCTGGGCGACTTTAACCTCCCCACGCCTACCTTTGACTCATTCCTCTCTGCCTCCTTCTTTCCACTCCTCTCCTCTTTTGACCTCACCCTCTCACCTTCCCCCCTACTCACAAGGCAGGAAATACGCTCGACCTCATCTTTACTAGATGCTGTTCTTCCACTAACCTCGTTGCAACTCCCCTCCAAGTCTCCGACCACTACCTTGTATCCTTTTCCCTCTCGCTCTCATCCAACACTTCCCACACTGCCCCTACTCGGATGGTATCGCGCCGTCCCAACCTTCGCTCTCTCTCCCCGCTACTCTCTCCTCTTCCATCCTATCATCTCTTCCCTCTGCTCAAACCTTCTCCAACCTATCTCCTGATTCTGCCTCCTCAACCCTCCTCTCCTCCCTTTCTGCATCCTTTGACTCTCTATGTCCCCTATCCTCCAGGCCGGCTCGGTCCTCCCCTCCCGCTCCGTGGCTCGACGACTCATTGCGAGCTCACAGAACAGGGCTCCGGGCAGCCGAGCGGAAATGGAGGAAAACTCGCCTCCCTGCGGACCTGACATCCTTTCACTCCCTCCTCTCTACATTTTCCTCTTCTCTCTCTGCTGCTAAAGCCACTTTCTACCACTCTAAATTCCAAGCATCTGCCTCTAACCCTAGGAAGCTCTTTGCAACCTTCTCCTCCCTCCTGAATCCTCCTCCCCCTCCCCCTTCCTCCCTCTCTGCAGATGACTTCGTCAACCATTTTGAAAAGAAGGTCGACGACATCCGATCCTCGTTTGCTAAGTCAAACGACACCGCTGGTTCTGCTCACACTGCCCTACCCTGTGCTCTGACCTCTTTCTCCCCTCTCTCTCCAGATGAAATCTCGCGTCTTGTGACGGCCGGCCGCCCTACAACCTGCCCGCTTGACCCTATCCCCTCCTCTCTTCTCCAGACCATTTCCGGAGACCTCCTCCCTTACCTCACCTCGCTCATCAACTCATCCCTGACCGCTGGCTACGTCCCTTCCGTCTTCAAGAGAGCGAGAGTTGCACCCTTCTGAAAAAACCTACACTCGATCCCTCCGATGTCAACAACTACAGACCAGTATCCCTTCTTTCTTTTCTCTCCAAAACTCTTGAACGTGCCGTCCTTGGCCAGCTCTCCCGCTATCTCTCTCAGAATGACCTTCTTGATCCAAATCAGTCAGGTTTCAAGACTAGTCATTCAACTGAGACTGCTCTTCTCTGTATCACGGAGGTGCTCCGCACTGCTAAAGCTAACTCTCTCTCCTCTGCTCTCATCCTTCTAGACCTATCGGCTGCCTTCGATACTGTGAACCATCAGATCCTCCTCTCCACCCTCTCCGAGTTGGGCATCTCCGGCGCGGCCCACGCTTGATTGCGTCCTACCTGACAGGTCGCTCCTACCAGGTGGCGTGGCGAGAATCCGTCTCCACACCACGTGCTCTCACCACTGGTGTCCCCCAGGGCTCTGTTCTAGGCCCTCTCCTATTCTCGCTATACACCAAGTCACTTGGCTCTGTCATAACCTCACATGGTCTCTCCTATCATTGCTATGCAGACGACACACAATTAATCTTCTCCTTTCCCCTTCTGATGACCAGGTGGCGAATCGCATCTCTGCATGTCTGGCAGACATATCCGTGTGGATGACGGATCACCACCTCAAGCTGAACCTCGGCAAGACGGAGCTGCTCTTCCTCCCGGGAAGGACTGCCCGTTCCATGATCTCGCCATCACGGTTGACAACTCCATTGTGTCCTCCTCCCAGAGCGCTAAGAACCTTGGCGTGATCCTGGACAACACCCTGTCGTTCTCAACTAACATCAAGGCGGTGGCCCGTTCCTGTAGGTTCATGCTCTACAACATCCGCAGGGTACGACCCTGCCTCACACAGGAAGCGGCGCAGGTCCTAATCCAGGCACTTGTCATCTCCCGTCTGGATTACTGCAACTCGCTGTTGGCTGGGCTCCCTGCCTGTGCCATTAAACCCCTACAACTCATCCAGAACGCCGCAGCCCGTCTGGTGTTCAACCTTCCCAAGTTCTCTCACGTCACCCCGCTCCTCCGCTCCCTCCACTGGCTTCCAGTTGAAGCTCGCATCCGCTACAAGACCATGGTGCTTGCCTACGGAGCTGTGAGGGGAACGGCACCTCAGTACCTCCAGGCTCTGATCAGGCCCTACACCCAAACAAGGGCACTGCGTTCATCCACCTCTGGCCTGCTCGCCTCCCTACCACTGAGGAAGTACAGTTCCCGCTCAGCCCAGTCAAAACTGTTCGCTGCTCTGGCCCCCCAATGGTGGAACAAACTCCCTCACGACGCCAGGACAGCGGAGTCAATCACCACCTTCCGGAGACACCTGAAACCCCACCTCTTTAAGGAATACCTAGGATAGGATAAAGTAATCCCTCTCACCCCCCCCCCTGAAAAGATTTAGATGCACTACTGTTCCACTGGAGGTCATAAGGTGAATGCACCAATTTGTAAGTCGCTCTGGATAAGAGCGTCTGCTAAATGACTTAAATGTAATGTAAATGTAATGTTCTCTATCCATTGAATTAGTCCACTGCGCCACCAGGATGCAGCTAGCATGACATGTGTCTTTTTTACTCATACAAAGCTGTTCATTTTAGACTATTCAAACCCTATTTCAAAGGAAACACGCACTCATTAAAATCACTTAAGATAGAGGACCGATTCAAATTGTTTAGTTGACGCTGAGAACGGAATGTAAATGTTTTTAAATAACATTTCTACAACGTTCTTTGAGGGTTACTAATGTTTTCTTGTTTTTTATGGAATTGTTTCTTAATATTCTGATAACATGACTTTTAATACAACCATGAGGAAAACTGGAGAAAACCTTATGTAGAAGTACTGAAATTCCCATAGAGGAACGATACTTCTTAACGTTCTCTGAACAATTTGAGAACATTACTTTTAATAGAATCATGAAGAAACCTGTAGGAAACATTATGGGAAGCTTTAATGCTAAATATCCATAGGACAACCACGCTTTCACCAAGCTCTGAGAAACGTATGGTTCTCAGAACGTTATGTGCTAGCTGGGCTTCCTCCATTCTAAAGAAGACAACACTGTTGCTACAGTACAGGACCTCTCAGTCCAACCAAGGAGCATGGAACAAACATAAAACATATCTAGTAATGAGGACAGTTGGGGGTCTACGACAGTTGGGGGCCTACGACAGATGGCGGTCTAGAATAGTTGGGGGCCTACGACAGATGGCGGTCTAGAATAGTTGGGGGCCTACGACAGATGGCGGTCTAGAATAGTTGGGGCCTACGACAGTTGGGGGTCTAGAATAGTTGGGGGTATAAGACAGTTGGGGGCCTACGACAGATGGCGGTCTAGAATAGTTGGGGGCCTACGACAGATGGCGGTCTAGAATAGTTGGGGGCCTACGACAGATGGCGGTCTAGAATAGTTGGGGGCCTACGACAGATGGCGGTCTAGAATAGTTGGGGGCCTACGACAGTTGGGGGTCTAGAATAGTTGGGGATCTAAGACAGTTGGGGGCCTACGACAGATGGCGGTCTAGAATAGTTGGGGGCCTACGACAGATGGCGGTCTAGAATAGTTGGGGGTCTAAGACAGTTGGGGGCCTACGACAGATGGCGGTCTAGAATAGTTGGGGGCCTACGACAGATGGCGGTCTAGAATAGTTGGGGGCCTACGACAGATGGCGGTCTAGAATAGTTGGGGGTCTAAGACAGTTGGGGGCCTACGACAGATGGCGGTCTAGAATAGTTGGGGGCCTACGACAGATGGCGGTCTAGAATAGTTGGGGGCCTACGACAGATGGCGGTCTAGAATAGTTGGGGGACTAAGACAGTTGGGGGTCTAAGACAGTTGGGGGTCTAAGACATATGGCAGTCTAAGACAGTTGGGGGTCTTGCTTACTAAGGCATCAAGTGGGAGAGGTATACAGATTCAGTAACCATTGATACTTGTAATTCCATACATGGTCATCCCCAACCAGGGGTTAGCAGAGTAAGTGGTATAATGCTATGCAAATGGTAGGCTGAAAGAGGTCAGCCTGACTGCAGTCAGAGAGATCAAATCAATGACTGTTGTGGGCTTCCTCACCTAGTATAGTCCAATGTTTCCCATTTTAAGGCAGTTATATACAATTTAAAAAAACATTACAATACATTTCACAACACATTACATGTGTGCCCTCAGGCCCCTACTCTACTACCACATATCTACAACACAAAATCCATGTGTATGTGTGTGTATAGTGCGTATGTTATCATGTGTGTGTATGCGTGTCTGTGCCTGTGTGTGTGTGTGTGTCTCTTCACAGTCCAGCTGTTCTATAAGGTGTACAGTGTGGAATAGAGTTCCACATAGTCATGGCTCTATGTAGTACTGTGGAATAGAGTTCCACGTAGTCATGGCTCTATGTAGTACTGTGCGCCTCCCGTTGTCTGTTCTGGACTTGGGGACTGTGAAGAGACCTCTGGTGGCATGTATTGTGTAGTATGCATGGGTGTCTCGGCTGTGTGCTACTAGTTTAAACAGACAGCTCAGTGCATTCAGCATGTCAACACTTCTTACAAAAACAAGTAGTGATGAAGTCAATCTCTCCTCTTCTTTGAGCCAGGAGAGATTGACATGCATATTATTAATGCTAGCTCTCTGTCTACATTTAAGGGCCAGCCACCCTGCCCTGTTCTGGGACAATTGTAATTTTCCTAAGTTCTTCTTTGTGTCACCTGACCAAACAACTGGACAGTAGTCCAGGGATGACAGAACTAGGACCTGCAGGACCTGTCTTGCTGATAGCGTTGTTAAGAAGGCAGAGTAAGGCTTTATTATGCACTTTATCATACTGTAGATGACAGTTCAATCGTCCTCCCAGGAACTCAGTGTTCTGTAATGTCGCCTCCCCAGGTAATGCATCTCTAACCTTATTAGAGTCTCTGTTCCAGCCCAGCCCCTCTCTCTCTCCCGCCACAGACAACCGTTTATATAGTGCTAAGCCGACAACATTCTTTTACTGATTACATTTAAGCTTTTAGAGTTTTAAGACATTTTGCATTAAGACCGGTCTGCGTCTAATAAAATCAAAGTCCCACGATTAAGGCCCGACTTCTGATCCAGTCGGATGTAATACTAGACTTCTTCTATTCTAGAGGTTGTAATAGTTAGTGCTGGGTCAGGTTTCAGGACGGGAGCGTATTTATAGTTAAAGGGGAAAACATGGGGAGACAAAAATCAATGGAGAACCTTTTGCTATTAGACAAAGTGGCCGCTTTTTCTCTGTCGTCGTCACTTAGTGGGCGCATTGACTTTCTCCCTGCTTCTCACTGGCCGCCCCTTTAAAGGATCAGTCACCGCTTCCTTTTGATAACCAAGGACTTCCTGTCACTGTTCAGTAGCAGGAGGATACATTTAGCCTCATTCCCTAATGGTGAGTATGCTATTCCCAGAAGCCTTTTGTGAATTCATTGGCAGTGATTGTTTTGATATGGTTTATCTGAAGTAGTTTCCTGGGACCTTCCAAGTCAACCAGAATCACATTTCTAACCCGTTTCCAGTCCACAATCTCATTCCAAAAGTAATCAGTCAAACTCAATTAAGGTTACCCCAACCCACCAATTTGTGAACCACTGTGCCTATGGGATATACAGTACCAAATCAAATAACATTTTATTGGTCACATACGACAGGATGCTCTCGATTGTGCATCTGTAAATGCTTGTGAGTGATTTAGGTGACAAGCCAAATTTCTTCAGCTTCCTGAGGTTGAAGAGGCCTTCTTCACCACGCTGTCTGTGTGGGTGGACCATTTCAGTTTGTCCGTGAACTTAAAACTTACTACCCTCTCCACTACTGTCCCATCGATGTGGATAGGGGGCTGCTCCCTCTGCTGTTTCCTGAAGTCCACGATCATCTCCTTTGTTTTGTTGACGTTGAGTGTGAGGTTATTTTCCTGACACCACACTCCGAGGGCCCTACCACTGTGGTGTCGTCTGCAAACTTGATGATTGAGTTGGAGGCGTGCATGGCCACGCAGTCATGGGTGAACAGGGAGTACAGGAGAGGGCTGAGAACGCACCCTTGTGGGGCCCCAGTGTTGAGGATCAGCGGGGTGTAGATGTTGTTTCCTACCTTCACCACCTGGGGGCATCCCGTCAGAAAGTCCAGGACGCAGTTGCACAGGGTTAGGTCGAGACCCAGGGTCTCGAGTTTGATGGCAAGTTTGGAGGGTACTATGGTGTTAAATGCTGAGCTGTAGTCGATGAACAGCATTCTTACATAGGTATTCCTCTTGTCCAGATGGGTTAGGGCAGTGTGCAGTGTGATTGCGATTGCGTCGTCTGTGGACCTATTGGGGCGGTAAGCAAATTTGAGTGGGTCTAGGGTGTCAGGTAGGGTGGAGGTGATATGATCCTTGACTAGACTCTCAAAGCACTTCATGATGACGGAAGTGAGTGCTATGGGGCGATAGTCGTTTATCTCAGTTACCTTAGCTTTCTTGGGAACAGGAACAATGGTGGCCCTATTGAAGCATGTGGGAACACCAGACTGGGATAGGGATTGATGTCCGTAAACACACCAGCCAGCTGGTCTGCGCATGCTCTGAGGACGCGGCTAGGGATGCCGTCTGTGCCAGCAGCCTTGCAAGGGTTAACACGTTTAAATGTTTTACTCACGGTGAAGGAGAGCCAGCAGGTTTTGGTAGCGGCCGTGTCTGTGTGACTATATTGTTCTCAAAGCGAGCAAAGAAGGTGTTTAGTTTGTCTGGTAGCAAGATATCGGGGTCCGCGACGGGGCTGGTTTTCCTTTTGTAGTCCGTGATTGACTGTAGACCCTGCCACATACCTCTCGTGTCTGAGCCGTTGAATTGCGACTCTACTTTGTCTCTATACTGACGCTTAGCTTGTTTGATTGCCTTGCGGAGGGAATAGCTACATTGTTTGTGTTTGGTCATGTTTCCGGTCACCTTGCCATGGGGCGGCAGGGTAGCCTAGTGGTTAGAGCGTTGGACTAGTAACCGGAAGGTTGCAAGTTCAAACCCCCGAGCTGACAAGGTACAAATCTGTCATTCTGCCCCTGAACAGGCAGTTAACTGACTTGCCTAGTTAAATAAAGGTAAAATAAAATTAAAAGCAGTGGTTCACGCTTTCAGTTTTGCGCGAATGCTGCCATCAATCCATGGTTTCTGGTTGGGGAAGGTTTTAATAGTCACCGTGGGT